>NW_007132901.1:0-883 GCF_000164805.1 Carlito syrichta | reverse complement strand
TATTTCCTATTTCTAAATATGGAAAAAATAAACACAGGCACTAGTAGCAATCTGAGACTCATGACTAAAAGGATGCAGAGAAGCTGGGGCCCAGAGGTGTATTTGAATTCAGAAGGTGCAGAATGAGAAAGGATCCTGCACAGGGATGAACATATGGCTGGATGTATACCTGCAGTCAGTGTTTCCTTTCAGCAGCCTGATAAGGAGGTTCTCCTATTCCAATTCCTTTCATATGCAGAGTGAGGAAGTGCCTGCGGAAGTTTCTGGGCACCAGCAAGGATGAGAAGGAGTCAGGTCAAGCCAGAAATGGCATGCAACTCTTCCCTCACTCTCTCACTGAGAAGGTGACCATCCTCCCATCTCCTGGCCTCCAAAGTCTTCTGCCTCAAGCCGCACTTTTGGAGCAGGACAGCTGGGTGCCAGGTTCTGGAGAGAGCGGCTGCAGAGAGTGCACAAAGGCAGGTAAGACACTTAGCTCTGAAATCCCAAGTGGCAAGAGAAGCCTGGAATGGTCAGTGTGTTTGGAGTAGAGTGGGAAAGAAGGGAAGGTCAGGCAGCAACCGAGAGAGCGAGCTGGAGCTTAGAAAAGAGCTGCTGCCTGCTATGGACTCCCAGACGACTCTCCTGGCCGATGGAAGTCCCAGTATATCCTAGGTTACGTTGGGTTCTCAGAGATACCCCGCTGAGTCCTTGAATGCCAGGTATCTTCTCTAGGGGTCCCTGACATTTGCGGGGAAAGAGAGGTGTGCGGTTTGAAGATGGGCCATGCTTCTCTTATGGTGGTACTCATCTACGAAAATCGCCCCCTCCTACTCTGAGCGGGCAGTCCAGAGAAGCGACCTAGGTCCCAGTACTACCCCATGTCTGGCTGCTCCTGGACTCC
>NW_007132900.1:0-963 GCF_000164805.1 Carlito syrichta | reverse complement strand
AGCAAAGGCACAAGGGGTGAGTGTCCAGCAAAGTGTCACAGAAAATGTATAAATGAAGCGCTCCAGCGAAATCAATCTGTGGGCTCCCGGGCGCCGCGGGATTGTCGCGAAAGCACACGACCAGCTGGCAACTGCACGAAGGATCCGCCGCCAAAGAGACTGGAGAGCCGGGTGTTGGCCGGCGGCGTCCCAGGGAGGTCGATGGTGGGCAGCGCCTCCATGATCAGAGTTGCCAGGCTCCAGCCATGTGTTCCTGGATTGGGCGGAGTCGGGCGAGCAAGAGCTCTGGGATTGGCATTAGTGGGGCTCCCTATGAGCGGCTCCAGTTTCTGCCTCTCCTCCTGTAGGCGCCTGCCTGTCATGGGATCTGAGGTTGGGAGCTCTGCGACTGGGCCTCGCCTCGAGGGGTCAAAACCGGGCGGCCAGGGCCCACAATCCCCGGGGTTCAGAGCTGGCAGCTTCTGGATCCTGGTTCAAAGGCTCAAGAATTCCTGGCGCCCTGCACACCGCAGGGAGAGCGCCGCAACATCGCCATCGCCTGGCTGCTCCACCTTCTGCAGGAAGGAATAACTGGCCTTATGAAGATCCCTGAAGCCACTGAGTTGTTTTGTTTGTTTGTTTGTTTGTTTGTCTGTTTGCTTGTTTGAGTTGGAGTCTCACTCAGCCGCCCAGACTGGGGTGCAGTGGCTGCTCCTGGCCACCGCAGCCTCGACCTGCTGGGCTCCGGCGATCCTTCCGCCTCAGCCTTCCGAGTAGCCAGAATTACAGGCATGCGCTACCACGCCCGGCTGATTTTTTTTTTTTTTTTTGATTTATTGTAGAGATGAGGTCTCGCTGCCCAGGCGGGTCTCGAACCCACGGGCTCAGGCAATACACTTACCTCAGCCTCCCAAAGGCGTATGATTCACTGGGGTTTTTTATACTCCTGGTGCAGAAAGAGTAAGCAGGAATGGATAAGGAGTC
>NW_007132899.1:0-5360 GCF_000164805.1 Carlito syrichta | reverse complement strand
GTTTCTCACTAACATCCCAAATTGTCTATTAGGTCACCCCTCTCTTTCAAGCTTCTCTCAGCAGGCAGAACAAGATTCCCATTTATGTGCCAGCATAACTGATAAGATTGAGAACAAAAATAAAATTTCTATTAACCAGAGTTCTCCCAAACAGCTTTCTCTCTACAATTCAGAAAAGTGGGTTTTTCATCTTATTTCTAAAACTGCTCTGTCACCAATTGATTTTGACTCATGATAATTTCATCCAAGATGTTAGAGTTTTATGTTAATCTCACTAATTTCATCTTCTGATAGAATTTGTTCCTGGAACTAAGGTCAACAGGAAGATTGCTATTATCTGGTTAGGACTGCCCCAGTGTTCATAAGAGTATACAAACACAAAACCTGCTGCAGTGGGGAATCCCAGGTACTCTGAGGTTCCTGCTGTGAGACTGATTGAAGTAACTTTGTCCCTTGTGTTCTGGAGACTTGGGATTTCACATTTCCATATTGCTTTCATAATGGCCTGGAGGGACCCTTGGAGAGACTCTACTCTGGTTGTTGTGCTGAGAGAGGATCATGAGGGAGCCCAAGCCAGGAATCCGTTCATAGAGGCCTTTTCCCTGGAGCTTTTTAGAGGTTTCACTTTGAAATCACCATTAGTTGACCTAAGAAAGTAAAATCTATCTCTACAATAGGACACCGTGATATGAAAGCTTGTTCCTTGCAAAACTCACATTGAAACATAATCCCAAATGTGACAGCATTCAGAAATGGGGTCTTTAAGAGGTCCAGGTCCTCAAGTTTCAATATCAGCTATGCTAATGAGTAAAGGCATATCTACCAAGTTGGGATAGGTAAGAAAGTCCCAGTTCTTTCTTACAGTTGCATATTTTCTTTTGGGATGTGCAACATTGCTGTGCTATCCATACCTAATGAGGAAATGGGATGATGTCATTCCACCATTTTCAGTGTTTTTCACTGGACCCCATCCCATCTTACATGATTTTGTGCTGTTTCTTCTTAGTGCTTCCTTTTTGCTCTGCTTTTTCTATTTCTCATATGATTTCCCCAGATTGAAACAGTTTCATTTTTACAGTGAATTCACATACCTAGAAGTTTTGCAATGTGCTATTTACTTTTTGTGGGCATATGCCTTCTTTGTATGGAAGAATATTAAGTGTGCAGGTAATTTTTTTTTTTTTTGAGTTGGAGTCTCACTCTGTCTCCCAGACTGGAGTGCAGTGGCTGTTCCCGGCCACCACAGCCTTGACCTGCTGGGCTCCAGCGATCCTTCTGCCTCAGCCTTCCAAGTAGCCGGAATTACAGGCATGCGCTACCACGCCCAGCTGATATTTTGATTTACTGTAGAGATGAGGTCTCGCTGCCCGGGCGGGTCTCGCTCCCGTGGGCTCAGGCAATCCACTCACCTCACCCTCCCAAAGGCGCGGGATTAGAGGCTGAGCCACCAAACCCAGCTCTGGTAATTTTTAAATTATTTTCTGTAATTCACAGATTTCCATGATCTCTAACAAATTCCTTTTAATTGGTTGTTTCTAACTCAGACACTTTCCCCTGAAAAACTTCTGCCACCCATTCCATATCTGCTGTCGCATAAGGACACTCGGATTATCATTCTGACATCATTGCTACATGGAACAGCCCCTTTCTCTTTCTAAACATCATACGAAGATACACAACAGTGACATCACTGGGGAAGCTGACACTAAACACCCAAGTGCAGCCCCTTCACTAGATTCCACACAAAAAATGATTGAAGAGAAAGATTTCTTTCTGAAGAGATGCCAGACCCACCCTGCTTCTACTCACACACTTGCCCAAATTTTAAGGCTGACTATGTTTTACACTAGCCAGTGAAGCTCCTTAGCCACTTTTTTTTAGACACACCACACTGCAACATGCCACAGACTAGAGGCTGTCCCTGCTCCATCACAGAGAAGGAAGACCTTTTCTACACCCATGCTGGTATGATTATAAGGGTGCAAGGTCTCTCTACAACCAATATTTGGAAACAAAGTGTTCTAAAGCCAGGGAAATGATGTGAAGTCGCTCCAGCATCAAGCAGATGCCACAATGGTCACTGAGGACACCCAAGGAGATCCATTTCCAGTTTGGAGATCTAGTTTTAAAAACCTCCACTCTGTCTTCCAGGGACTCCTGTCTGACTCCTTTGTCTGGCTTGCCTAAAGGGTCATTACCATATCCTTCACTGCCTGCTGGAGAACCCTGCATGGCAAAGAATTGAGGGTGGCTTGAAGCCAGAATTGGTGAGAATTTTCATCTTCATCTCAAACAGGTTACATTACCTTCACAGGTTGGTTAAATGCCAAATACCATTCATATCACAAAATATTCCCTTTTTTGAAAAACTGGATTTAACTATGTGCAAACTCTTGAAAACAAAACACACAAAAACTACAACAATGCATTTTTATTTTGCCACTTATGCCAAATGAGATGATGGAGTGATTACAACAATATTTACATTGCTGGAAAATACATACTTCCCACAAGTAGAGTACAAGAGGTACTGTAATTGGTACAGTGACACACAAAGAGAAAGCTGTCATAAAATATACAATGCACCTATTCTTGAAAAACAATATTTACTGACAATTCATTAGCTACAACCCCTCAAACACACTCATGTCCACACACTAGCACATTGCCACTAATTCAGCATGTTTGTAGCCAAAACTAAGAACTGGAAAATGTGTAATTAAAAGAATTTGAATATAAATAATCCTAATTCAATTCAGGAGATTGGCTTTGTTAAACGAAATGAAGAAATGTCATGATGTAGCTAGAAGATGTGGCAAAAGCTTGGCAGGTGATGCTATGTCTGTATGTTTTCTTATCTGTATTTCCTATTTCTAAATATGGAAAAAATGAACACAGGCACTAGTAGCAATCTGAGACTCATGACTAAAAGGATGCAGAGAAGCTGGGGCCAGAGGTGTATTTGAATTCAGAAGGTGCAGAATGAGAAAGGATCCTGCACAGGGATGAACATATGGCTGGATGTATACCTGCAGTCAGTGTTTCCTTTCAGCAGCCTGATAAGGAGGTTCTCCTATTCCAATTCCTTTCATATGCAGAGTGAGGCAGTGCCTGAGGAAGTTTCTGGGCACCAGCAAGGATGAGATGGAGTCAGGTCAAGCCAGAAATGGCATGCAACTCTTCCCTCTCTCTCTCACTGAGAAAGTGACCATCCTCCCATCTCCTGGCCTCCAAAGTCTTCTGCCTCAAGCCGCACTTTTGGAGCAGGACAGCTGGGTGCCAGGTTCTGGAGAGAGCGACTGCAGAGAGTGCACAAAGGCAGGTAAGACACTTAGCTCTGAAATCCCAAGTGGCAAGAGAAGCCTGGAATGGTCAGTGTGTTTGGAGTAGAGTGGGAAAGGCCCAGGAAAGAAGGGAAGGTCAGGCAGCAACCGAGAGAGCGAGCTGGAGCTTAGAAAAGAGCTGCTGCCTGCTATGGACTCCCAGAAAAGACTCTCCTGGCCGATGGAAGTCCCAGTATATCCTAGGTTACGTTGGGTTCTCAGAGATACCCCGCTGAGTCCTTGAATGCCAGGTATCTTCTCTAGGGGTCCCTGTCATTTGCGGGGAAAGAGAGGTGTGCGGTTTGAAGATGGGCCATGCTTCTCTTATGGTGGTGCTCATCTACGAAAATCGCCCCCTCCTACTCTCAGCGGGCAGTCCAGAGAAGCGACCTAGGTCCCAGTACTACCCCATGTCTGGCTGCTCCTGGACTCCCAGTCACATGGACAAACACACACACATCCCTGCGCATGTACCTTCCCCTAAAACCCAACCCAAACACCTGACAACAAAGAATTTCCCATCAGAAACCGTTTTACTGAGAGGGTCAAACCACGAAAATATGTCCCTACACAGGCTCTGGAGGCACTAGGTCTCCCTGGGCATTTGAGCAAAGACACAAGGGGTGAGTGTCTAGCAAAGTGTCACAGAAAATTTATAAAAGAAGCGCTCCAGCGAAATCAATCTGTGGGCTCCCGGACGCCGCGGGATTGTCGCGAAGGCACACGACCAGGTGGCAACTGCACGAAGGATCCGCCGCCAAAGAGACTGGAGAGCCGGGTGTTGGCCGGCGGCGTCCCAGGGAGGTCGATGGTGGGCAGCGCCTCCATGATCAGAGTTGCCAGGCTCCAGCCATGTGTTCCTGGATTGGGCGGAGTCGGGCGAGCAAGAGCTCTGGGATTGGCATTTAGTGGGGCTCCCTATGAGCGGCTCCAGTTCTGCCTCTCCTCCTGTAGGCGCCTGCCTGTCATGGGATCTGAGGTTGGGAGCTCTGCGACTGGGCCTCGCCTCGAGGGGTCAAAACCGGGCGGCCAGGGCCCACAATCCCCGGGGTTCAGAGCTGGCAGCTTCTGGATCCTGGTTCAAAGGCTCAAGAATTCCTGGCGCCCTGCACACCGCAGGGAGAGCGCCGCAACATCGCCATCGCCTGGCTGCTCCACCTTCTGCAGGAAGGAATAACTGGCCTTATGAAGATCCCTGAAGCCACTGAGTTGTTTTGTTTGTTTGTTTGTTTGTTTGTTTGTTTGTTTGCTTGTTTGAGTTGGAGTCTCACTCAGCCGCCCAGACTGGGGTGCAGTGGCTGCTCCTGGCCACCGCAGCCTCGACCTGCTGGGCTCCGGCGATCCTTCCGCCTCAGCCTTCCGAGTAGCCAGAATTACAGGCATGCGCTACCACGCCCGGCTGATTTTTTTTTTTTTTTTGATTTATTGTAGAGATGAGGTCTCGCTGCCCAGGCGGGTCTCGAACCCACGGGCTCAGGCAATACACTTACCTCAGCCTCCCAAAGGCGTATGATTCACTGGGGTTTTTTATACTCCTGGTGCAGAAAGAGTAAGCAGGAATGGATAAGGAGTCTGCTGGGTGGGGATGGGCAATCCGGAACTAATTGCATCAGAGGACCCTCCCCAGATGCAGTCAGATGGAGCCCATGCAATCATCTCAGAGGAAATTGTCCAAAGGCTTATGATCCTGATAAGATGACATCCGCATTGGAACCAAAGCTTGGGAGCCAAGGGGAACATGTGGGGCAAAGTACTTTGGAGAACAAGGATTTGCCTGAAGTGGAGAAAATCCTCAACCCTTCTTTGAGCTCTGCTGCAGAGACTGAAAGGCAAGTACCCAGGAGGTGGAATGCTTGGAGAAGAGCGGGTTAGAGGGATGCCTCAGAGGGATGTGCCTTTTGGTGGAACACAGGGCAGTGCTTAGGAGACTTTCACTGTCCTCCTGGTGATTTCTGCAGCTCAGTGTCTCAATGTCAAAATCTTCATTTTCAGCAGACGTCTGAGTCATAACAAGTAGCCAAAGTGAAAACTCCAGTG
>NW_007132898.1:0-3499 GCF_000164805.1 Carlito syrichta | reverse complement strand
TTCTATCTTGTGCGTGTGTCAGCCTTTCCCAGCACCATTTACTGAATGTTTTCTCCATTACCAGTGGGTCTTGGAGGTTTTTTTTAAAGATGAGTTGGTTGAGGATTTGAGCATTTCATTCTCTGTCCTTATCCATTGGGCTTTGTAAATATTCTTGTACCAATACCAGGCTGTGTTGATTTCTGTAAACATATAGTAAAATTTGAAGTCTGGAACTGCGATAGCTCCTGCTTTGTTTCTTTTGATATATTCTCTTGGCTATTCATGATGGTTTATGGTATCATATGAATTTTTTTTGTATTTTCAGGTCTGAGATGAATGATGTTAACTTTCACTGAAAGTTTTTTCATTGAATCTGTAGATTGACTAAAAGACTAATTTTTACTTTAAAGGAGGTAAGTAAAGTCAGGGAAAAAGCATGTCAAAGTGTCATTTATGATATATATATATATATATATATAGTAAAATTTGAAGTCTGGAACTGCGATAGCTCCTGCTTTGTTTCTTTTGATATATTCTCTTGGCTATACATGATGGTTTATGGTGTCATATGAATTTTTTTTGTATTTTCAGGTCTGAGATGAATGATGTTAACTTTCACTGAAAGTTTTTTCATTGAATCTGTAGATTGACTAAAAGACTAATTTTTACTTTAAAAGAGGTAAGTAAAGTCAGGGAAAAAGCATGTCAAAGTGTCATTTATGACATCAGTCTCTGACCTTTGACATCATAATGGGAGAGACCTTGACTACTGAGCAATCCTTAGGCTTCAAGCACTTGTGTACAGTGCTCTGCTAAATGCGGTAGACACGTTGAATTTCATTCCAAAGAAGTGAAGATAACCATGTGTTAACATGGTGAACACATCCAAAAATTTTTCCAGGGGTAAGTGACCATTCAAGAATCCCCTAAACGAGGTATTCTTTTTTTTTAAAGCAGTCTTTACTGAGAGGACCGATAAACTCTCAAACTGGGAGGGGACCTGAGGGAGTTACCCACGAAGTTGTCTTTTATTATTATGAGCACAGAGTCCTGATGGAGCTTGGTTATAGCACAACCAAATAATATTTTAGCACTTTCTTTAGTTTAGAAAGTTTTTGGATGTTTTTAGTATTGTTAACAGACTTTGTGCAGTTTTCCCTACAAGATTTAAACTTTGCTTTTGCTAAGATCATAATCAATTTTCCAGAATTTCCAATTATCTAAATTTTTAAACTAACGCTGAGGCCAAATACTTACTATTTTGTACATCTCCATGTTATTTTGGTTTATACATATTGGCCCCCAAATTCTATTTTTTCTGTGTGCCTCATTTTGAATGGTTGGAGATTAAAAGTATCATATTAATCGGATACTTTGTTGCAGAGTACAGCATTATGTCTTACGTAGAGAAAATACTAGGGGATTTAATGAAAATACTCTTTTAAAAGTAAAAATTGTGTTAAAATATAAAGGGAATGTGATTACTTCTCTCTAAGGATTGCACCTCTGTAACATTTAATCAAAATTAACAAGCAGAAAAAACGGAGTGCACCACGAAAATTTACACACATTTTAAGATTGAAAAAAACTGTATTATATTATGATACTGTTTTATTTTCTAATTTTTTAAAAAATTACTCTGCATTCTTCCTTTTGAATAGCTCTTAGGTACACTGAATCTCAAGAATCAGTTTTCTAAGAATGGTATACATCTGAAATCTCAACAAGTTTCAATTTAGGCAGAATAACGCATTCAGAATTTATGTGAGAAACACTGTAGTTGTCCATTTTAAAGGCAGAATTATACCATGTATTCCAACGTTTTAAAGGAAATTAAGTTATCATTGGAGTATTATACAATTCTTAAAAAATCTGTCCCTGCATGATGAACATTTCTATGTCCAACCCTGAATTGTAACCATTTTTAAAGTAAAAAAAAAAATAGAGTAGACAAATAAAGTCATTTGAATGTTTTACAGCTTTAATTAATTAATTAATTTTAATATTTTTTAAAATGTTGGCTACAGTTCAGAGTTAGGTATACAATCATTGATTATGCAGGGTTTCTGGTTGAGAGGTATGCCCCTCCCTTCCTTAGCAATATCCTTCCACTGCCAATCTCACCCCTTCCCCTAAAAATGTTTCCACTACTGCCAATCACTTTCTTACAGCAGTATAAGTGATCCAATTCAGCTCATGAATGAGAACATATGGAAATCTGTTCTTTGGTTTTGTGATAAATCACTGAAAATGACCTACATATATCCATCAAACGTTCTACAAAATCTTTCTATCTTTTCTTTTTTATGGCTGCATAATATTCC
Organism: Carlito syrichta; assembly: GCF_000164805.1. Lineage (NCBI taxonomy): Eukaryota > Metazoa > Chordata > Mammalia > Primates > Tarsiidae > Carlito > Carlito syrichta. The sequence continues at coordinate 1,193 of NW_007132898.1, read as the reverse complement.
ACCGTGTATATACCTCTATTATTTTACCCATTCCAGCTTTGATGGGCAACATGTTTGGTACCTTGTTTTTTTGCAATTGTGATTAGAGCTACAAAAAACTTACGGGGGCTGGTATCTTTATGGTAAAATGATTTGAGTTCCTCTAGTTATATTCTCTACAGCGCAATATCTGAGTCACATGGTCAGTCAAGATCTTGTCCCTTTACAAACAACCACACTATTTTTCAAAGATGTTGCTGTACTCTTCAGTCCACATGCAGTGTAGAAGCCTTTATTTCTTCCAAAATCCTGACCTACATCTGTTATGGTTTGTTTTATTAATGATGGCCAGTCTTACAGGGGGTATGTGGTATTTCAAAGTGGTTTCATTTGCATTTCCCTGATGATGAGTGAGGCTGAGCAATTTTCATGTGTCTACTGGTTGCCCGTATCTCTTCTTATGAAAAGTGTCCAATCACGTATTTTTCACACTTTTCAAAGTGAATGTTTGTCTGATGTTTCTGAGTGTTTGAGTTTCTTGTTGATCTTAGATGTAGTGCCTCTTTACAGATATATAGGTGGAAAATAGTTTTTGCCATTCTGTTGGCTCTATCCCTGCCCTTCTGATGGTTTCTTTTGCTTTGCAGAAGTATTAATTTCATGAGATCCCACTTGTCTTAGTTACGTCTTCAGTCATGGGTATTTAGGGCCCAGAAGAAGAATTAGTTTCCGATTCCAGTTTCCCTAATGGTGTTTCCTGCATTTTCTTAGATTTTTGTAATTTGTTGTTTAGATTTAGGTCTTTGATTCATATAGAGTTAATGTGTATGTTGAAAGATAGTGGTCCTGTTTCAATCTTGTGCATGTTGTCAGCATTTTTCCAGCACCATTTACTGACAATGTTCTCCATTACCCAGTTAGTCTTGGAGGTTTTTTCCAAGATGAGTTGGTTGAGAATTTGAGCATTTCATTCTCTGTCCTGATCCATTGGCCTATTGACATATTCTTGTAGCAATACCAGGCTGTGTTGATTTTTGTAAACATATAGTAAAATTTGAAGTCTGGAACTGCGATACCTCCTGCTTTGTTTGTTTTGATAGGTTTCTTTTTATATTCATGATGGTTTACGGTTTCATATGAATTCTTTTTTGTAATTTCCACGTCTGATAAGAATGATGTTAGCTTAATGGTTGTTTCATTGAACCTGTAAATTA
>NW_007132897.1:0-2082 GCF_000164805.1 Carlito syrichta | reverse complement strand
GCCGGATGTGGTAGCGCACGCCTATAGTTCCAGCTACTTGGAAGGCTGAGGCAGAAGGATTGCTGAAGCCCAGCAGGTTGAGGCTGGGATGGCCGGGAACGGCCACTGCACTCCAGTCTGGGTGACACAGTGAGACTTCAACTCAAAAAAATAAAAATAAAAAAATTAGCTGGGTGTGGTGGTATACACCTGTAGTTCCAGCTACTTGGAAGATTGAGGCAGAAGGATCACCTGAACTCAGCAGGTCGAGGCTGCAGTGGCTGTGAGCATGCCACTGCACTCCAGCCTGGGCGACAGAGACTCTGACTCAAAAATAAACAAATAAACAAATAAATATTTTGGTATGAACAGGATCTCACTATGTTGCCCAAGTTAGTCTCCAACTCCTGGGCTCAAGTGATTCTCCAAAGTGCTGAGATTACAGGCATGAGTCACCTCACTTGACCTTTTTTGTTTTTGCTTTTGTTTTGACTTGCTATATTGTCCAGGCTGGCCTCAAACTCCTGGGCTCAAGTGATTCTCTTATCTCAGCCTCCTGAATAGCTGGGGCAACAGGCACATTGCATCGTACCTGTTCATATGTATTTTAAAAACTTGTTTGTTGCCTTCTTCCACCTCATTCCCCCAGTATGGAAGATTCACAAGAGAAGGAACCTTTTCTGTTTTATCAATAAATTCCAAGCACCTAGTATATCTAGGATATCCGACACAGAGTAAATATTTGTCAAATGAAAAATGTCTGGCTGACTTTATAACTCAAGTTAAGTCTTTTCTTTTCTGAATCAGGGTCTCACTCTGTCGCCCAGGCTAGAGTGCAGTGGTACGATCACAGCTTACGGTAGCCTTGACCTCCTGGGCTCAGACAATCCTTTCACCTCAGCCTCCTGAGTAGCTGGGACTACAGGCATGTGCCACCATGCCTGGTGAATTTTTAAAATTTCTTGTAGAGAGAAGATGGTCTTGCTATGTTGCCTAGGCTGGTCTCAAACTCTTGGGCTCAAGCAGTCCTCCTGCTTTGGCCTCCTAAAGTGCTAAGATCACAGGTGTGAACCACTGTGTCCAGCTAAGTTAATCTATTCATTTAGAGAGGTCCTTTGTTACCTTCTAAACTGACTTCTTAGACAAAGAATTTTGAGACAAAGTATACTGAGACAAAGCGTATTGTGTAGAAAAGCATATTTTCATGTTTCCACTACAAAGAATTAACAAAGAAACTTAACAAATTCAGGTTCCAGAGTGTAATTCAGGATCCTTACCAGCAGTCCTAGGCCCATCATAAGCACCTGCTTCTTCACCATCTCTAAATATCTTCAGGGTTGGATATCCACTGACTCCATACTTATTACAGGTGTTTGTGTTGGCAGTGCAATCAACCTAAAGATTAAAACACATAAGCTATTGTAATCCAAATAGCTGCTGCAGGTTCTTCCTATATTCCCAAAATATTAGGACTGACCAAATCCTAAGAGGATCAAGTAATTTTAGGAATACATTGACATAGAAAACTAGATCTTAAAGGCAAATCAGTGCTTGCCTAACTACATCAGAACTACCTAATAATTCTTTAAAATTGAGATTCCCAGCTCTCATACAAAATGCAAAAATCAGTTTAAATTTTGCCCTTGGAGTCTCTGTTATCTAAAGCAATGGTCTTCACCATTTTTCTGCCTCAGAATATGTGAGAGAGAAATCACAAATTAACAGTGGCCAAATTTGATAATAATTATCATTAAGGAGATATATGGATGGGTGTACATATCCTCTAGGTGGGGTATAATTTAATTTTATAAATCACCTAGACTTATTAGCAAAGGTACCAATACTTGTACATGCTCCCTGAGATAGTTTGAATCTGGACCAAATCATAACATAGCAAATGTAGTGAGGCCTAGCAGGAAGAAGGAAAACAATTTCCCCTATTTAGCTCCTTACTCCAACTCAAGCAGTACTAGAAACACTTTGCATATAAGAGGGGACCCAAAAAAACCCGAAATTCATCTATAAAAAATTTTGTATTTATTCTTTTTTTTTTTTGAGTTGGAGTCTCACTCTGTTGCCCAGGCTGGAAGGCTGGAGTGCAGT
>NW_007132896.1:0-328 GCF_000164805.1 Carlito syrichta | reverse complement strand
TCAAAAAATTATATCTGAATTTTTGAGGGGACGCAAACATTCAGTCCATAAGTCTATCTGTCTATCTGATTATCTATCTATCTATCCATCCATCCATCCATCCCCAAATATATAATAATAACAACAATGATTTAGTAGTACCATCCCTACACTATTTTATCTTTTCAAAAATCTTGTGAGGTAAACAGACTATAGTAAAAGCACTGATTTCACTGAGACTCTTGAAAATTGAGTCCACTGTTTTTGATTAAGCAATCAATAAATAGGAGTACACGGAATTCAACCCAAATCTTCTCTATCCTCATCTCCTCCTTCCCTCCCACTTGCT
>NW_007132895.1:0-5162 GCF_000164805.1 Carlito syrichta | reverse complement strand
ATTTTATTCTTTTCCCTGTACTCTTGTGAAGAACGTTGTTCTTTTTTCCTTTTCTTCTGTGTTAGTACTTCTTGAGTGTTTCATGTAGAGATGGTTTTGTGGCTGCATAAGTTCTTAGGGATTGGATATCTGGGAAAGATTTTAATTCTCCCTCACTGATGAAGCTTAGCTTGGCTGGGTAGGTTATTCTTGGTTGAAATTGTTTATCCTTTAGGACTTTGAAGATAGGGCTCCAAGCTCTCCTAGCCTGCAGGGTTTCTGCAGATAAATCTGCTGCTATTCTGATTGGTCTTCCATGGTGGGTGATCTGGCCTTTTTCTCTTGCTGCCTTTAGGATTTTTTCTTTTGTGCCTACTTTATTTAGGCGAATTATTATGTGTCTAGGAGTTGATCTTCTCATTTGTTGTCTTGCGGGGGTTCTCTGAATCTCTTGTGTTTGAATTTTTGTATCACTGATTAGATGAGGGAAATTTTCTTGAATGATCTCGTGGAAAGTTTGTTCCAATGTGGTCTCTGTTTCTCTTTCTGCCTCAGGGAGTCCGATTATTCTTAGGTTAGGCCTCTTGAGGTAGTCACTCATCTCTTGAAGGTTTTGTTCTGTCTTTTTTAGCTTATTTTCTGTGTTTTTAAGAGTTTGGGTTATTTCTATATTTTGGTCCTCAAGCTCTGAGATTCTTTCTTCTGCTTGGGTAATTCTGCTTTCCATGCTTATCAATTTGTTATTTATTTCATTCACAGTATTCTTTATTACTGTTATCTCAGATATCAGCTCCTTCCTAGTTTCTTCTTGTGTCTCCTCAATTCTTTTAAATCTCTCCATTATTGTTTTGATATCTACATTTGCATTTTGAGACCCTTCATTCTGGGGACTTTTCATTGTTTGTATTCCAAAGTCAATTTTCTCAGTGTCTGCTCTCCCAGGCGTCTGGGAGAGACCCATACTCTTCTTTTGGTTTTTCTTCATTTCTGTAGATTTTTCTCCCTTTACCCCTTTCCCTCCCCCTCTTCAATTCTGTTTTTGAGGGAAGGTGGGGTTGCTTTTATTTCTCTTCTGCAATGACCTGTTCTTCCTTATGAGGGTCTTCTGGTTTTGTTCACTTTTCCCTCTGCTTTACAGTCTGTCTATTCAGCAGTTTGCAGTCTTGGTCCCTAGATTTAAAAAGGGGGCATATAGAAGAGGAAAATAATGGAGGAAGGGGGGGTCAATAGGGAGTTAGAAAGAGAGAAGCGCGAGAGGGAAAACAGATATACATACCATCTATCAGGTGAGAACGAGACACAGGGCTGGGAAGAGGTGAAGAAAGACACGTAAGAAAGAGTACTGATAGCTACATAGTACTAAAGAGTACTGAAGCAACACAGAGACAGGGCAATAAAATCGAGAAACAGTGTAAGTCAGAAGGTAAACAACAAACGTGATCTAAACCAACAGTTACAATGATAAAATCATAAGTCAAAATGAGCGAAAGAGAGAAGTGCGAGAGGGATAACAGATATACATACCAGCTATCAGGTGAAAAACAGTCACAGGATCGGGAAGAAGTGAAGAAAGACACGTAAGAAAGATTGCCTAAGGAGTACTGATAGCTACACAGACACAGGTCAATAAAATCGAGAGACAGTGTAGGTCAGAAGGTCAACAACAGACGTGATCTAAACTAACAGTTACAATGATAAAATCATAAGTCAAAATAAGCGGAAGGGAGAAGTGCAAGAGGGAAAACAGATATACATACCAACTATCAGGTGATAGAGAGACACAGGGCTGGGAAGAAGTGAAAAAAGACAGGTAAGAAAGATTCCCTAAAGAATACTGATAGCTAAACAGAGACAGGCCAAAAAAATCAAGAAACAGTATAAGTCAGAAGGTAAACACCAAACGTAATCTAGACCAACAGTTTCAATGATAAAATCATAGGTCAAAATAAGCGATCAGACTAGAGTCACTTCTGTGATCTCCGATTCCAGCCTCTCCCTTTTGTTTTTTGTTGCAGCATAGGGATGGGGCTTTGTCTCCTGTTTCACACTGTTGCCTTAGGAGCTGAGTTAAGTTTGTTGCTAGGTGGGCGGGGCAATGGGAGTCTCTGCCTGGAGAATGGCAAGGCAGTTTAAGCAGGTCTGTTTTTCTCCGCTTGTCTGGGTCCTCTGGCTTGGGGTCTCACGCTGTGTGCCTCAGCCAGGGTGGACCCGGAGTTCCAGAGCTCCAAAGTTCCAAAAGGCAGGCTGTAAATGACGAGAGTGGCACTGGGTCCCTACAGAGTATTCACCCAGTAATGGAACCGGTGTCTCTGAGGGGCGGGCGCTCAGAGCCTCCCTGTGCGACCTGCGGTGCCGGGTGCCAGGGGTGCCGGGCCGGGGAGAGAGCTGGAGGGAGCAGGGACCCAAAACTTCCCCGCATGCTGCAATACCTGGCCTTAGGAAATGAGGTAAAGTTTGTTGCTAGGTGGGCAGGGCAATGGAAGTCTCTGCCTGGAGAATGGCAAGGCAGTTTAAGCAGATCTGCTTTTCTCCGCTTGTCTGGGTCCTCTGGTTTGGGGTCTCACGCTGAGTGCCTCAGCCAGGGTGGACCCGGAGTTCCAGAGCTCCAAAGTTCCAAAGGGCAGGCTCTAGACAGCGAGAGTGGCGCTGGGACCCAACAGAGGACTTCAGCCAGAAATGGAACCAGCGTCTCTGAGGGGCGGGTGCCCAGAGCCTCCCTGTGTAACCGGCGGCTTGATGCCGGGTGCCCGGGCTGGAGACAATGCAGCCGGGGAGGGATCTGGAGGGGGCTGGGACCGTAGACTTCCACACACGAGTAGAATGGCAGCAGTGGGGGGAGGGGCGCAATATCTGGCCTTGCGTGGGACTGACCCCAGCGCGGTTGGTGGTGGGCTGGGGGATGGCGGTAGCGAAGTGATAGCCTTTTTGGGAACTCACGTTCAGAGAATCTCACCAGTTCACCTATGCCGTCGCCATCTTGCCCCGTCTCCGGGTACCATGTTTTTTAACAATTGTGATTAGAGCTGCAAAGAACATACTGTTGCAGCGATCTTTTTGGTAAAATGATTTGAGTTCCTTCTGGTATATTCTCGACAGGGTAATACTGAGTCACATGGTATGTCAAGATCTTGTCCCTTTACAACCCACCACACTGTTTTCCAAAGATGTTGCTCTACTTTTCAGTACACAGGCATTGTAGAAGTATTTATTTCTTCCGAAATCCTGACCTGCATCTATTATGGCTTGTTTTATTAATGATGGCCAGTCTTACAGGGGTTAGGTGGTATTTCAAAGTGGTTTCATTTGAATTTCTTTGATGATGAGTGAGGCTGAGCAATTTTCATGTGTCTGCTGACTGCCCATATCTCTTCTTATGAAAAGTGTCCAATCACGAATTTTGCAATCTTTTCAAAGGGAATGATTGTCTGATTTTTCTGAGTGTTTGAGTTTCTTTTAGATCCTCGATGTTATGTCTCTTAATAGATATATATGTGGAGAAACGTTTTTCCCATTCTGGTGGCTGTATCCCTGCTCTTCTGATGGGTTCTTTTGTTTTGCTGAAGTATATAAATTTGATGAGATCCCACTTGTCGAACTTACTTTTTAAGACATGTGTGTTTAGGGCTCTGAAGAGGAATTAGGTTCTGGTTACAGGTTCCCTAATAGTGTCTCTTGCGTTTTCTATGATTATTATAATTTGGTGTTTTATGTTTAGGTCTTTGATCCACTTAGATTTAACGTGTATGGTGTTAGATGGGGGTACTGTTTCAATCTTGTGCATGTTGTCAGCCTTTTCCCAGTACCATTACTGAATATGTTTTCCATAACCCAGTGGACCTTGGATGTTTTTCCAAGATGAGTTGGTTGATAATTTGAGAATTTCATTCTCTGTCCTGTTCCACTGGCCTATGGACCTACTCTTGTACCAATACCTGACTGTGTTTATTGCTGCAAACATATAGTAAAGTTTTAAGTCTGTAACTGCGATAGCTCCTGCTTTCTTACTTTTGATAAGATTTTTTTGGCTATTCATGGTTTTGTTAGAATACTTTTTTGTAATTTCCAGGTCTAAGAAGAATGATGTTAATGGTTATTTCATTGATTCTGTAGATTGATTAAAAGTTTAATTTTTACATTAAAAGAGGTAAGAAAAGTCAGGGCAGCAACCATGTCAAATTGTCATTCATGACAACAGCCTCAGAACTTTGAAATTGTAATGAGAGGGACCTTGACTACAGAGCAATCCTACGTCTCCTATCACTTGTGTACAGTGCTCTGCCAAATGCGGTAGACATGGTGGATTTCATTTCCAAGAAGTGAAGAGAACCGTGTGTTCAGACATATTCAAAAATATTTTCAGGCAGAAGTGACCATTCAAGAATCCTCTTAATGAGGTAGTCTTTTTTTCTTAAAAGCAGTCTTCATTGAGAGGACCTTGAAACTCCCAAACTGGGAGGGGAACTGAGGGGGTTGCCCAAGAAGTAATCTTTTATTATTATGGTCACAGAGTAACGTTGAGGCTTGTTTATAACACAACCAAATAATATTTTAGCACTTTCTATAGTTTAGAAACTTTTGGATGTTTTTAGTATTGTGTAACAGCTTTTGAGCAGTTTTTCCTACAGGATTTGAACATTGCTTTTGCTAAGATCATAATCAATTTTCCGGAATTTTCAATTATCTAAATTTTTATACTAATGCAGAGCCCAAAGACTTACTACTTTGTAAATCTCCATGTTATTTTGGTTTATATATATTGAGCCCCAAATTCTCCTTTTTCTGTGTGCCTCATTGTAAATGCTTGGTGATTAAAAGTATCAGATTAATCGGATATTTTGTTGCAGAATACAGCATTATGACTTAGGTAGAGAAAATACTAGGGGATTCAATGGAAATACTCTTTTAAAAATACAAATTGGGTTAAAATATAAAGGGAATGTGATTTTAAAATTCCTTCAAATATATAAGTGAAACTTTCTCTTGGGATTGCACATCTGTAACATTTAATCAAAATTAACAAGCAGTAAATAGAGAGTGCACCAAGAAAATGTACACAAATTTTAAGAATGGAAAAGCTGTATTAAATTTCGATAGTTTTATTTTCTAAAAATTTTAAGATTTATTATGCATTCGGCATTTTTAATAGCATTTAGCTTCACTGAGTCTCAAGGTTCAGTTTTGTA
>NW_007132894.1:0-832 GCF_000164805.1 Carlito syrichta | reverse complement strand
ACTCTTGTGAAGAACGTTGTTCTTTTTTCCTTTTCTTCTGTGTTTAGTACTTTCTTGAGTGTTTCATGTAGAGATGGTTTTGTGGCTGCATAAGTTCTTAGGGATTGGATATCTGGGAAAGATTTTAATTCTCCCTCACTGATGAAGCTTAGCTTGGCTGGGTAGGTTATTCTTGGTTGAAATTGTTTATCCTTTAGGACTTTGAAGATAGGGCTCCAAGCTCTCCTAGCCTGCAGGGTTTCTGCAGATAAATCTGCTGCTATTCTGATTGGTCTTCCATGGTGGGTGATCTGGCCTTTTTCTCTTGCTGCCTTTAGGATTTTTTCTTTTGTGCCTACTTTATTTAGGCGAATTATTATGTGTCTAGGAGTTGGTCTTCTCATTTGTTGTCTTGCGGGGGTTCTCTGAATCTCTTGTGTTTGAATTTTTGTATCACTGATTAGATGAGGGAAATTTTCTTGAATGATCTCGTGGAAAGTTTGTTCCAATGTGGTCTCTGTTTCTCTTTCTGCCTCAGGGAGTCCGATTATTCTTAGGTTAGGCCTCTTGAGGTAGTCACTCATCTCTTGAAGGTTTTGTTCTGTCTTTTTTAGCTTATTTTCTGTGTTTTTAAGAGTTTGGGTTATTTCTATATTTTGGTCCTCAAGCTCTGAGATTCTTTCTTCTGCTTGGGTAATTCTGCTTTCCATGCTTATCAATTTGTTATTTATTTCATTCACAGTATTCTTTATTACTGTTATCTCAGATATCAGCTCCTTCCTAGTTTCTTCTTGTGTCTCCTCAATTCTTTTAGTCTCTCCATTATTGTTTTGATATCTGCATTTGCATTTTG
>NW_007132893.1:0-1079 GCF_000164805.1 Carlito syrichta | reverse complement strand
CTCAATTCTTTTAGTCTCTCCATTATGTTTTGATATCTGCATTTGCATTTGAGACCGTCATTCTGGGGACTTTGCATTGTTTGTATTCCAAAGTCAATTTTCTCAGTGTCTGCTCTCCCAGGCGTCTGGGAGAGACCCATACTCTTCTTTTGGTTTTTCTTCATTTCTGTAGATTTTTCTCCCTTTACCCCTTTCCCTCCCCCTCTTCAATTCTGTTTTTGAGGGAAGGTGGGGTTGCTTTTATTTCTCTTCTGCAATGACCTGTTCTTCCTTATGAGGGTCTTCTGGTTTTGTTCACTTTTCCCTCTGTTTTACAGTCTGTCTATTCAGCAGTTTGCAGTCTTGGTCCGTTCAGAGAATCTCACAAGTTCACCTATGCCGTCGCCATCTTGCCCCGTCTCTATTTTGAGAATCTTAATCCCAGCTTTCCACTCAGCTAGGAAAGTCCTATGTTCCTCCCATAATCCCTTCACCTCACTAGAATTCTTTATCTATTGCCATTGAACTGTACCATAAACTATATAAAATTAACTGAGAAGAAAAGAAGAAGGAAAATAAACCAAGTTTATTATTCATTATTGATTTTGAAGGAAAGCATCATATCTAGACCCTTTATTTCTGGCCTTCCAATCAGCTCCTGCAATGAACATGGAGTTGGCTGTGTTCTGAATGGTGTTTTCACTGTGTTCTTGCTCTCTCATAGAATGTCAATCCTCTGAAAGCTGCAACTCGTTTCTCATTGTTGTGTGTGTGACTCCCTTCACAGCACACCTGGAACATGGTAGGATACCAACACATGTTTGTGAAATTTGGGGATCAGTCAAATTATAATAGCAGTGAAGAATAATATTTTATCAAGAAATTCTGTGTTTGTATCCATTCATGCTATTGTAAATAGAATGTTTGACTTTGATGATGATGTGTAATTTCACTATTAATATGAGAAGAATAATTCTACCTACTTACAGACAAAAATACCAAAGAAGGAACCATTTTGTATTTGTTTTGACTGAGATTTTATTTCAAACCAAAACAAATTAGAAAACAACTGAAAAATTAATTTTGTCCGAGGCACTCTA
>NW_007132892.1:0-4681 GCF_000164805.1 Carlito syrichta | reverse complement strand
GCTGCGTTGGTCACCGAGCTCCGCGGCCGTCCGTGGGGGTCGCCCGGCCCGGCGGTGGGCCGCGGAGGGAAGGCTCCAGCTCCGCGTCTGGCTTCGCAGTCTGCACGGCCAGCTTCTGCGCCTGGGACTTGGCTCCGTGGTCTTCAGAGCAGGGTCCTCTGAGCCTGGGGGCCTGGCTCTGCTTCGCGGTGGGCGGTGGCGCAGGGTACCGGCTCCGCAGTCGTCTGCTGCCTTTGGGTCCCAACTCTGCGGCGGTTTGGGGGGAGCGGCTCCAAGAGTCGTCAGCCACACCAGAAGCCAGGCTCTGCGGTCTGCAGCAGTGGGGAGTACCCGGTTCCTGGGTTCGAGGCCGTCCTCTTGGCAGGGACTCCAACTCCTCCGTCTGCAGAGGCGCGGCTGGCCTGGCTTCAGGGTTGATGGCGACACAGCGGTCCTGGCTCTGAGGTCTTTGAAGTTGGAGTACTGGTTCCTCGGTCTGCAGCGGCGGTGCAGAGAGCCAAGCTGTGTGTTTTTCTGCGGTGCGGAGACCCGGGTCAGCGCGCGTGGAACCCGGTGCGCCGAGTAGGACTACACTGGGCTCCCCGCTTTATAGTCATCTGCGAGCAGTCCGTCACGCAGCTGGCGTCCAAGGTCTGAAGGCTGCATGGGCGCGGGAGGCCGGCTTAAGGGTGGTCAGTTACACTGACTCCAATTCCTCCCTCTGCAGGAGGCCTGTGGCTTCCGGGCTTCCTGTTGGGGGTGTTCAGGGCGCCCTGCATGTTTCCCCCATCCCCCATGTTTTGCGGACACAGCATACCGGCAGAGAACTCATGCGGGCCTGAAGGAAGTCACCCTAACTCTACAGACACATTTATATCCGTCATGGTGAATGGTTTCACAGTTTAGTTGTGACATGGCTGTGCAAAACCCAGGAATCCTCTGTGAGCTTTATTCGCCTTATTCACAATAGGAACAAACTTGAATTTATAAACTTTCCATGGAGGAGTTGTTTATTGTTTTTTGTTTTTAGCAAACCTCCCTTGAATGAGAAGTGGTTTCATTTGTAACAATTCTTTTGAAACTTTGCAAGAGTGCAGAACTGCCTCAATTTTCAGGAAAGGAGTGCTACAAAACTGCTATGAATTTATAAACTTTCCATGGAGGAGTTGTTTTTTGTTTGTTGTTTTTACCAAACCTCCCTTGAATGAGAAGTGGTCCCATTTGTAACAATTCTTTTGAAACTTTGCAAGAGTGCACCACTGCCTCAATTTTCAGAAACTGAGAGTTACAAAACTATGAAAATAATAAAAAGCCAAAATATAGGCTCTAAAGCAAAGAAATGCTATTGTGTAAAATCTAAATTAACTCTCAGCCTTTTATTTCTTTTTAAACCACAGTGACACAATTTAGTAGGAAAAAAGGCAATACCTGTATTTATTTGCCAAAACATTCTTTCATAAAGATGAAATACTATCCTCTGAGAATAGAAAACACTATAAATGCTGAAGTTATGCCTAATATTTACTTTCTTGTTTTGCACACTTCCCTCATAACACAGAGATGGTGAGAGTAGTGTTAAATAAATGTTGAATGGTTTATTGGACAAATTGGAAAATTGAAGCAAAATAAAGAAAATAAAAGAAAATGTAAATGTGACTTTTCATTATAGGTGACTGCTAGATTTAACAATGTTAAACAAGAAGTAGTCCAATTTGTGGGGGTTCTACTTTGTATTGTGCTTTTTAAAATTGAATGAAGTTGTTTTATTTTGATTGTTTGCTCTGCATAGTTCTAATGCCTTCTTTGAAACTAAACACATAGGTACACTCAGATGTACGCACATTCCATTCCTGTACCATTTTACACATACACAAAAACACACCGCACCCACACAACGGTAGTGACACTCTAGTTATTGCTTATTAATTAATAAGGCAGTGTAACCGAAATAAATTAACTGGCTTATCTTCATTTTCATGTTCATTTTATTGACTATTTCTGACACAAATATGTTGTATAATTATAATGTTTTTATAATTATCCAGAATTTCCTTTAACTTTATAAATTGAGGGAATGGCACACTTTGATTTGTGTATTTTCAGAGGGTGAAAAAAATTATGTAAAAAAAGTCTAATGTTTGCTGGGCATGGTGACTCATGCCCGTAATCCCAGAACATTGGTAGGCCCAGACAGGAGAATTGCTTCAGCCCATAAGTTCAAGACTAGCCTAAGCAATATAGCAAGATTTCATCTTTACACCAGAAAAGAAAAAAAGTATCCAGGCATGGTGACTTACCTCTGTAGTCCCAGCTACTCAACAGGAAGAGGCTGAGATAGAAGAGTCTCCAGTTCCTAGGAGTTTGATGCAACAATGAGCTGTGATTATGTCACTACACTCAGCCTGGAAGACAGCGAAAAACCCTGACCAAAAAAGAAAAACAAAAAATCTTGACAGATCCCTGTATTTGTCTTATGGGGGATTCATTCAGATTCAGCAGCTCAGCATTGTGATATATTGTTATGGGCTCTGCCTATAATTTTCAACCTGGTGCCCTCTTCATTCCATGCAAAATAATTCTGAAAATACCTCGGGTATAGGGTTCTGTGTCTTTGCATATCTGTGCTCTTTACCTTGATTATATTATATTTCTCCTGATCTAAGTTCATTTTTAACAGTTCTCTGTAACCCTGGAACCTATTTTGTAATCATGAAGGGTGCTTAGCCACGCTGATGTCCACTGGATAGAGTTTTCCTAGTCAAGTTCCCATGAAATCAGTAAAAGGAAACATTTGATTGTCAGAGAACAAAATGCTTATTTCTTCACAATTTTAAAGGTCAATAAATGAAAACAGTGTCATTGGAAATAAATAGGTTTCAACCAAAATTTTAGAAAGTTTGAGTATGTGTGTTGTTGACTCCGCATTACAAATTTATGCCTTAGTTCTGCTAAGTCAAAGACAGACCTGTAAGATGTCTGTCATGTTATAGTACTCATTATATCCAGCTTTGGTTGCTTTCCTTTCCATTTTTCATCAAAGAGAGGAGATATTGCATACATTTTGGTCAGAAACCTAGAAATATATATCATCCTGTCCCTCAGAGACAAAAGTTCTGACCCTAAATATGTGGATTACTTAGCCAACACCCTTTATCTTTCACTATAGTTATGGTCACTGTCTTATGTACACTATACACACTACAAATTGACTAATTATTGTGTTAGGTTATAACAACTTCTTTCAGTGTCTTTCTCCAAAGCATAAACTCTGAAGGTCAAATAATTATGTACTAATCTTACTAGCACCTGTGATCTAATGCTATGTTCTAACTCTGTACTATGTACTGTCAAAGCCAGTGGTTGAATGAATAGTCTTCAGTTATTTCAATGAATGAATACCTGAATTCCAGAACGTGTACATGTATAATGTACTTATTTTAATATTGTATATTTATAGATTTATTATTTTTACTCATAGAGTATAATTTTTATAATATTATAAGGAGAATGAAGTAGAAAAACAAAAACTTATATGTTCTTATAGCAATAGATTAGTAATACTACATACAATACCTTTGAAAATTTAGACAATTCTACTCTTTCTGCCTTTCAATAATAAAGTATTTCTGGACGTACTTCAAAAGGCATATAATAATTTTCAGATATAATTTTTCAAGTTATTTTAAAGGTATATACAGGCCGGGCTGGGTAGCTCAGCCTGTAATCCCAAGGTGAGTGGATCGCCTGAGCCCGCAGGTTCAAGACCAGTCTGGGCAACTTGGCAAGATTTCATCGCTACAATAAATAGAAAATTAGCCAGATGTGGTAGCACACACCTGTGGTTCCTGCTGCTTGGAAGGTGGAGGCAAAAAGATCACTGGAGTCCAACAGGTTGACGCTGGGGTGGCGGTGAGCATGCCACTGCACTCCAGCCTGGGCGACAGAGTGAGACTACAACTCAAAAATAAAGTATATACAAAGCTGAGTATAATGTGAGTAATCTTGAACACATTGTACACAGAGTATAGTAGATAAGCAATGTGTGTGGATTCATTTAGAAAACACATTATTTAAAAAATGAAGATTTTACTTCAGATGATATTTTAGCAACACCATCTAAAAGTGTCACAATTATGGCATGAAGTGTTAAATCAAGGATAAAATGAATTGGATCTCTTACAATAATTTCAGATTATTGGTTGTAATTGATTAAGGTTATGAAATCAATTTCATGTCTTTGCCACTAATATACTATTAATAAACTGTAAAAGAAAAGAAATATGTTGGAAATAACAGTGTATTACATATGACATTATGAAATTATATGTGTGTGTGCATCTAAGTCTTACTATGGTTTCTTGCCAGACGGCTTCCAAAATACTTTTCAAAACAGAAGTCATACAACTTTTCAAGAACACAAGATTATTAAAAGTGGACGAAACATTCTTTCCCAAAGCATGTTTGTTTTTCTATTTAATGTGAAATTGGAATATGTTGATTTGAGACTGTTGCCTCCCAATAGATATTACAGGGAAAAAAGTGTCAATATATTATATTATATTGATGCACACATATAATATCATCTTAATCTTGTTTTCCCAAAATATGTGCATATTGTTAAAATCAAGAGGTGAATACCGTAGAGATAATTGTGTGTTGTGGCTCATTGATTGGACAAACCAGCTTAAAAAATCTTGCAGTC
>NW_007132891.1:0-720 GCF_000164805.1 Carlito syrichta | reverse complement strand
CTCCGTCTGCAGAGGCGCGGCTGGCCTGGCCTCACGGTGATGGTGACACAGCGGTCCTGGCTCTGAGGTCTTTGAAGCTGGAGTCCTGGATCCTCGATCTGCAGCGGCGGGGCAGAGAGCCAAACTGTGTGTTTTTCTGCGGTGCGGAGACCCGGGTCAGCGCGCGTGGAACCCGGTGCGCCGAGTAAGACTACACTGGGCTCCCGCTTTATAGTCATCTGTGAGCAGTCCGTCATGCAGCTGGCGTCCAAGGTCGGAAGGCTGCATGGGCGCAGGAGGCCGGCTTAAGGGTGGTCAATTACACTGTCTCCAGTTCCTCCCTCTGCAGGAGGCCTGTGGCTTCCGGGCTTCCTGTTGGGGGTGGTTCAGGGCGCCCTGCATGTTTCCCCCAGCCCCCATGTTTTGCGGACACAGCATACCGGCAGAGAACTCATGCGGGCCTGAAGGAAGTCACCCTAACTCTACAGACACATTTATATCCGTCATGGTGAGTGGTTTCACAGTTTAGTTGTGACATGGCTGTGCAAAACCCAGGAATCCTCTGTGAGCTTTATTCGCCTTATTCACAATAGGAACAAACTTGAATTTATAAACTTTCCATGGAGGAGTTGTTTATTGTTTTTTGTTTTTAGCAAACCTCCCTTGAATGAGAAGTGGTTTCATTTGTAACAATTCTTTTGAAACTTTGCAAGAGTGCAGAACTGCCTCAATTTTCAGGAA
>NW_007132890.1:0-764 GCF_000164805.1 Carlito syrichta | reverse complement strand
CCGGTTTCCATTACTGGCTGAATAGTCTGTAGGGTCCCAGTGCCACTCTCGTCATTTACAGCCTGCCTTTTGGAACTTTGGAGCTCTGGAACTCCGGGTCCACCCTGGTTGAGGCACTCAGCACGAGACCCCAAGCCAGAGGACCCAGACAAGCGGAGAAAAACAGATCTGCTTAAACTGCCTTGCCATTCTCCAGGCAGAGACTTCCATTGCCCCGCCCACCTAGCAACAAACTTTACCTCAGCTCCTAAGGCAACAGTGTGAAACAGGAGACAAAGCCCCACCCCTATGCTGCAACGAAAAACAAAAGGGAGAGGCTGGAATCGGAGATCACAGAAGTGACTCTAGTCTGATCGCTTATTTTGACCTATGATTTTATCATTGAAACTGTTGGTCTAGATTACGTTTGGTGTTTACCTTCTGACTTATACTGTTTCTTGATTTTTTTGGCCTGTCTCTGTTTAGCTATCAGTATTCTTTAGGGAATCTTTCTTACCTGTCTTTTTTCACTTCTTCCCAGCCCTGTGTCTCTCTCTCACCTGATAGTTGGTATGTATATCTGTTTTCCCTCTTGCACTTCTCCCTTTCGCTTATTTTGACTTATGATTTTATCATTGTAACTGTTAGTTTAGATCACGTCTGTTGTTGACCTTCTGACCTACACTGTCTCTCGATTTTATTGACCTGTGTCTGTGTAGCTATCAGTACACCTTAGGCAATCTTTCTTACGTGTCTTTCTTCACTTCTTCCCAATCCTGTGACTG
>NW_007132889.1:0-903 GCF_000164805.1 Carlito syrichta | reverse complement strand
CTAGTCTGTAGGGTCCCAGTGCCACTCTCATCATTTACAACCTGCCTTTTGGAACTTTGGAGCTCTGGAACTCCGGGTCCACCCTGGCTGAGGCACTCAGTGTGAGACCCCAAGCCAGAGGACCCAGACAAGCGGAGAAAAACAGATCTGCTTAAACTGCATTGTCATTCTCCAGGCAGAGACTTCCATTGCCCTGCCCACCTAGCAACAAACTTTACTTCAGCTCCTAAGGCAACAGTGTGAAACAGGAGACAAAGCCCCACCCCTATGCTGCAATGAAAAACAAAAGGGAGAGGCTGGAATCAGAGATCACAGAAGTGACTCTAGTCTGATTGCTTATTTTGACCTATGATTTTATCATTGAAACTGTTGGTCTAGATTACATTTGGTGTTTACCTTCTGACTTATACTGTTTCTTGATTTTTTTGGCCTGTCTCTGTTTAGCTATCAGTATTCTTTAGGGAATCTTTCTTACCTGTCTTTTTTCACTTCTTCCCAGCCCTGTGTCTCTCTCTCACCTGATAGTTGGTATGTATATCTGTTTTCCCTCTTGCACTTCTCCCTTTCGCTTATTTTGACTTATGATTTTATCATTGTAACTGTTAGTTTAGATCACGTCTGTTGTTGACCTTCTGACCTACACTGTCTCTCGATTTTATTGACCTGTGTCTGTGTAGCGATCAGTACTCCTTAGGCAATCTTTCTTACGTGTCTTTCTTCACTTCTTCCCGATCCTGTGACTGTTTTTCACCTGATAGCTGGTATGTATATCTGTTATCCCTCTCACACTTCTCTCGCTCATTTTGACTTATGATTTTATCATTGTAACTGTTGGTTTAGATCACGTTCGTTGTTTACCTTCTGACTTACACTGTTCTCGATTTTATTGCCCTGTCTCTGAGT
>NW_007132888.1:0-741 GCF_000164805.1 Carlito syrichta | reverse complement strand
CTGTTGGTCTAGATTACGTTTGGTGTTTACCTTCTGACTTATACTGTTTCTTGATTTTTTTGGCCTGTCTCTGTTTAGCTATCAGTATTCTTTAGGGAATCTTTCTTACCTGTCTTTTTTCACTTCTTCCCAGCCCTGTGTCTCTCTCTCACCTGATAGTTGGTATGTATATCTGTTTTCCCTCTTGCACTTCTCCCTTTCGCTTATTTTGACTTATGATTTTATCATTGTAACTGTTAGTTTAGATCACGTCTGTTGTTGACCTTCTGACCTACACTGTCTCTCGATTTTATTGACCTGTGTCTGTGTAGCTATCAGTACTCCTTAGGCAATCTTTCTTACGTGTCTTTCTTCACTTCTTCCCGATCCTGTGACTGTTTTTCACCTGATAGCTGGTATGTATATCTGTTATCCCTCTCGCACTTCTCTCTTTCGCTCATTTTGACTTATGATTTTATCATTGTAACTGTTGGTTTAGATCGCGTTTGTTGTTTACCTTCTGACTTACACTGTTTCTCGATTTTATTGCCCTGTCTCTGTGTTGCTTCAGTACTCTTTAGTACTATGTAGCTATCAGTACTCTTTCTTAAGTGTCTTTCTTCACCTCTTCCCAGCCCTGTGTCTTGTTCTCACCTGATAGATGGTATGTATATCTGTTTTCTCTCTCGCGCTTCTCTCTTTCTAACTCCCTATTGACCCCCCCTTCCTCCATTATTTTCCTCTTCTATATGCCCCCTTTTT
>NW_007132887.1:0-796 GCF_000164805.1 Carlito syrichta | reverse complement strand
CGAATCTTTCTTACCTGTCTTTTTTCACTTCTTCCCAGCCCTGTGTCTCTCTCTCACCTGATAGTTGGTATGTATATCTGTTTTCCCTCTTGCACTTCTCCCTTTCGCTTATTTTGACTTATGATTTTATCATTGTAACTGTTAGTTTAGATCACGTCTGTTGTTGACCTTCTGACCTACACTGTCTCTCGATTTTATTGACCTGTGTCTGTGTAGCTATCAGTACTCCTTAGGGAATCTTTCTTACGTGTCTTTCTTCACTTCTTCCCGATCCTGTGACTGTTTTTCACCTGATAGCTGGTATGTATATCTGTTATCCCTCTCGCACTTCTCTCTTTCGCTCATTTTGACTTATGATTTTATCATTGTAACTGTTGGTTTAGATCACGTTTGTTGTTTACCTTCTGACTTACACTGTTTCTCGATTTTATTGCCCTGTCTCTGTGTTGCTTCAGTACTCTTTAGTACTATGTAGCTATCAGTACTCTTTCTTACGTGTCTTTCTTCACCTCTTCCCAGCCCTGTGTCTCGTTCTCACCTGATAGATGGTATGTATATCTGTTTTCCCTCTCGCGCTTCTCTCTTTCTAACTCCCTATTGACCCCCCTTCCTCCATTATTTTCCTCTTCTATATGCCCCCTTTTTAAATCTAGGGACCAAGACTGCAAACTGCTGAATAGACAGACTGTAAAGCAGAGGGAAAAGTGAACAAAACCAGAAAACCCTCATAAGGAAGACAGGTCATTGCAGAAGAGAAATAAAAGCAACCCCCACCTTCCCTCAAAACAGAATTGAA
>NW_007132886.1:0-829 GCF_000164805.1 Carlito syrichta | reverse complement strand
TGACTTATGATTTTATCATTGTAACTGTTAGTTTAGATCACGTCTGTTGTTGACCTTCTGACCTACACTGTTTCTCGATTTTATTGACCTGTGTCTGTGTAGCTATCAGTACTCCTTAGGGAATCTTTCTTACGTGTCTTTTTTCACTTCTTCCCGATCCTGTGACTGTTTTTCACCTGATAGCTGGTATGTATATCTGTTATCCCTCTCGCACTTCTCTCTTTTGCTCATTTTGACTTATGATTTTATCATTGTAACTGTTGGTTTAGATCACATTTGTTGATTACCTTCTGACTTACACTGTTTCTCGATTTTATTGCCCTGTCTCTGTGTTGCTTCAGTACTCTTTAGTACTATGTAGCTATCAGTACTCTTTCTTACGTGTCTTTCTTCACCTCTTCCCAGCCCTGTGTCTCATTCTCACCTGATAGATGGTATGTATATCTGTTTTCCCTCTCGCGCTTCTCTCTTTCTAACTCCCTATTGACCCCCCCTTCCTCCATTATTTTCCTCTTCTATATGCCCCCCTTTTAAATCTAGGGACCAAGACTGCAAACTGCTGAATAGACAGACTGTAAAGCAGAGGGAAAAGTGAACAAAAACCAGAAGACCCTCATAAAGGAAGAACAGGTCATTGCAGAAGAGAAATAAAAGCAACCCCACCTTCCCTCAAAAACAGAATTGAAGAGGGGGAGGGAAAGGGGTAAATGGAGAACAATCTACAGAAATTGAAGAAAAACCAAAAGAAGAGTATGGGTCTCTCCCAGACGCCTGGGAAGAGCACACACTGAAAAACTGACTTATGGAATACAAACAATGAAAAGTCCCC
>NW_007132885.1:0-831 GCF_000164805.1 Carlito syrichta | reverse complement strand
AACTGCTGAATAGACAGACTGTAAAGCAGAGGGAAAAGTGAACAAAACCAGAAGACCCTCATAAGGAAGAACAGGTCATTGCAGAAGAGAAATAAAAGCAACCCCACCTTCCCTCAAAAACAGAATTGAAGAGGGGGAGGGAAAGGGGTAAAGGGAGAAAAATCTACAGAAATGAAGAAAAACCAAAAGAAGAGTATGGGTCTCTCCCAGACGCCTGGGACAGCAGACACTGAGAAAATTGACTTTGGAATACAAACAATGAAAAGTCCCCAGAATGAAGGGTCTCAAAATGCAAATGTAGATATCAAAACAATAATGGAGAGATTAAAAAGAATTGAGGAGACACAAGAAGAAACTAGGAAGGAGCTGATATCTGAGATAACAGTAATAAAGAATACTGTGAATGAAATAAATAACAAATTGATAAGCATGGAAAGCAGAATTACCCAAGCAGAAGAAAGAATCTCAGAGCTTGAGGACCAAAATATAGAAATAACCCAAACTCTTAAAAACACAGAAAATAAGCTAAAAAAGACAGAACAAAACCTTCAAGAGATGAGTGACTACCTCAAGAGGCCTAACCTAAGAATAATCGGACTCCCTGAGGCAGAAAGAGAAACAGAGACCACATTGGAACAAACTTTCCACGAGATCATTCAAGAAAATTTCCCTCATCTAATCAGTGATACAAAAATTCAAACACAAGAGATTCAGAGAACCCCCGCAAGACAACAAATGAGAAGACCAACTCCTAGACACATAATAATTCGCCTAAATAAAGTAGGCACAAAAGAAAAAATCCTAAAGGCAGCAAGAGAAAAGGCAGATCAC
>NW_007132884.1:0-798 GCF_000164805.1 Carlito syrichta | reverse complement strand
ACAAAACCAGAAGACCCTCATAAGGAAGAACAGGTCATTGAGGAAGAGAAATAAAAGCAACCCCACCTTCCCTCAAAAACAGAATTGAAGAGGGGGAGGGAAAGGGGTAAAGGGAGAAAAATCTACAGAAATGAAGAAAAACCAAAAGAAGAGTATGGGTCTCTCTCAGACGCCTGGGAGAGCAGACACTGAGAAAACTGACTTTGGAATACAAACAATGAAAAGTCCCCAGAATGAAGGGTCTCAAAATGCAAATGTAGATATCAAAACAATAATGGAGAGATTAAAAAGAATTGAGGAGACACAAGAAGAAACTAGGAAGGAGCTGATATCTGAGATAACAGTAATAAAGAATACTGTGAATGAAATAAATAACAAATTGATAAGCATGGAAAGCAGAATTACCCAAGCAGAAGAAAGAATCTCAGAGCTTGAGGACCAAAATATAGAAATAACCCAAACTCTTAAAAACACAGAAAATAAGCTAAAAAAGACAGAACAAAACCTTCAAGAGATGAGTGACTACCTCAAGAGGCCTAACCTAAGAATAATCGGACTCCCTGAGGCAGAAAGAGAAACAGAGACCACATTGGAACAAACTTTCCACGAGATCATTCAAGAAAATTTCCCTTATCTAATCAGTGATACAAAAATTCAAACACAAGAGATTCAGAGAACCCCCGCAAGACAACAAATGAGAAGATCAACTCCTAGACACATAATAATTCGCCTAAATAAAGTAGCACAAAGAAAAATCCTAAAGGCAGCAAGAGAAAAGGCCAGATCACCCACCATGGA
>NW_007132883.1:0-733 GCF_000164805.1 Carlito syrichta | reverse complement strand
AAAGAAAAAGCCAAGTGGAAGAACAACAACTCAATAAGAACTACATGATAGGGACAAACTCTCACATTTCAATAAATTAGTCTGAATGTGAATGGACTAAACGCACCACTGAAAAAACATAAAATGACAAAATGGATAAAATATCACCAGGCAACAATATACTGCCTTCAAGAGACCTATCTCACTAGAAGGGACATACACAGACTCAAAGTAAGAGGATGGGAGACAAATTTTCAGGCGAATGGAACACAAAAGAAAGGAGGAGTCGCGATCCTAATTTCAGACAAAATACCATTTAAGCTATCAAAAATTTAAAAAGATACAGAGGGCCACTACATAATGATAAAAGGTTCACTCCATCAACAAGAAATATCTATCCTAAACATATATGCACCCAACATAGGTGCGCCAACATTCATAAAGCAACTTCTAAGAAAACTAAAGAAAGACATTGACTCTAACACCATAATAACTGGGGACTTTAATACACCACTCACAACCTTAGACAGATCATCAGGACAAAAAATCAGCAAGGAGATCTGCAACCTCAATGAAACTCTGGGCCAAATGGACTTAATTGATACCTATAGAACACTCCATCCAAAGACCACAGAATACACATTCTACTCATCACCACATGGAACATATTCTAAGATCGACCACATAATTGGACACAAATCAAGTATAAGCAAATTTAAAAGGACTGAAATTCTACCATGCAACTTCTCGGACC
>NW_007132882.1:0-975 GCF_000164805.1 Carlito syrichta | reverse complement strand
GTCCGCAGCCCACCTGGAACCCTAAAGCTCAGGCAGGCTTCCACGGCCTACTCACAACATAAACATATAGTAAAGTTTGAAGTCTGGAACTGTGATAAATCTGCTTTGTTACTTTTGATAAAATTCTTTTGGTAATTCATTATTGTTTATGGTTTCATATGAATTCTTTATTGTAATTTCCAGGACTGATAAGAATGATGTTAACTTAATGGTTATTTCATTGAATCTGTATATTGACTAAAAGGCTAATTTTTACATTAAAAGAGGTAAGTAAACTGACGGAAACAAGCATGTCAAATTGTCATTTATGACATCAGCCTCAGAACTTTGACATCATAATGGGAGAGAGCTTGACTACTGAGCAATCCTTAGACTTCAAGCACTTGTGTACAGTGCTCTGCCAAATGCGATAGACAAGGTGGATTTCATGCCCAAGAAGTGAAGAGAACCATGTATTCACACCTATCCAAAAATATCTCCAGGGATAAATGACCATTCAAGAATCCTCTAAAGGAGGTAGTCTTTTTTTTTTTTTTTTTGAGTTGGAGTGTCACTCTGTCACCCAGACTGGAGTGCAGTGGCCACTCCTGGTCACTGCAGCCTCGCACTGCTGGGCTCCGGCGATCATTCTGCATCAGACATTCAAGTAGCCAGAACTACAGGCATGCACTTCCCTGCCCGGGTGATTTTTTCATTTGTATAGATGGGGTCTTGCTGCCCAGGCAGGTCTCGAACCCACGGGCTCAGTCAATTCATTAACTTCAGCCTGCCAAAGGCACAGCATAACAGACTAAGCTACCGAGTCTGGCCGTTTTTTTTTTTTAAAGCAGTCTATATTGAGAGGATCAAGAATCACCCAATCTGGAAGGGGACCTGAGGGGATTGGCCAAGAGATAGTCTTTTATCATTATGGTCACAGAGTCTTGTTGGAGCTTGGTTATAGCACAACCAAATAATATTTTCTCAGTTTCTTTA
>NW_007132881.1:0-751 GCF_000164805.1 Carlito syrichta | reverse complement strand
ATAAACATTCCAAATTTATGTGAGAAACATTGTAGTTGTAAATTCTGAAGGCAGAATTATGCCATGCATTTCAACGTATTAAAAGGAAAAGGAGTTATCATTGGAATATTATACAGTTCTTAAAAAATCAAACGCAGCGTAGTGAACATTTCTAGGCCCAACACTGAATTGTAACCATTTTTAAAGTTAAAAATAAACAAATAAAAAATAGAATAAATTAATAAAGTCTGATACATGTTTTACAGCTTTCATTTATTTATTTATTTAATTATTTATTTTAACTTTTTAAAAAATGTGGGGTAAAATTCAGAGTTAAATATACAAACATTGATTATGCAGGGTCCCTGGCTGATGAGGTATGCCCCTCCATTCCTTAGCAGAATACCTCCACTGCCAATCTAACCCCTCCCCCAAAACAGTTTACCACTACTGCCAATCACTCTCTTATAACACTGTAAGTGATCAAGTTCAGCTCATGAGTGAGAACCTACGGAACTCCCTTCTTTGTTTCTGTGACAAACCATTGAAAATGACTTACCTCATATCCATCAAACGTTCTGCAAAATCCTTATATCTGTCTTTTTTATGGTTGCATTATATTCCACTGTGTATATACCACATTTATTTTATACATTCCAGCTTTGATTGGCAACACAGTTGGTACCATGTTTTATTGCAATTGTGATTAAAAAGCATACTGATGCACGTATCTTTTTGGTATATTATCGACAGGCCATTACTGAGTCACTTG
>NW_007132880.1:0-793 GCF_000164805.1 Carlito syrichta | reverse complement strand
GTATCTATTTGGTAAAATGATTGAATTCCTCCAGGAAAATTCTCTACCGGGGAATTGTTGAGTCACATGGTAGGTCAATATCATGTCCCTTTACAAACCACCACACTGTTTTCCAAAAATGTTGTTCTACTTTTCAGTCCACATGCTGTGTAGAAGCATTTATTTCTTCCCAAATACTTACCTGCATCTGTTATTGTTTTTTTATTAAGATGTCCAGTCTTACAGGGGCATGTGGTATTTCAAAGTGGTTTCATTTGCATTTCTTTGATGATGAGTGAGGCTGAGCAATTTTCATGTGTCTGCTGGTTGCCCGTATCTTTTCTTATGAAAAGTGTCCAATCACGTATTTTGCACGTTTTTCAAAGGAAATGTTTGTCTGATTTTTCTGAGTGCTTGAGTTTCTTGCAGATCCTAGATGTTCTGCCTTTTTACAGATATATAGGTGGAGAATCGTTTATCCCATTCTGTTGGCTGTATCCCTGCTCTTTTGATGTTTTCTTTTGTTTTGCAGGAGTATATTCATTTGATGATATCCCACTTGTCTATTTTACTTCTTAAGGCATGGATATTTAGGGCTCTGAAGAGGAATTAGTTTCCGGTTCCAATTTTCCTAATGCAGTTTCCTGCATTTTCTAAGATTATTATAATTCGGTGTTTTACGTTTAGGTCTTTGATCCATTTAGAGTTAATGGGTATGTTGATAGATATGGGTCCTGTTTCAATCTTGGGCATGTAGTCAGCCTTTTACCAGCACCACTTACTGAATATGTTCTCCATTACCCAGTGCGTCTTG
>NW_007132879.1:0-843 GCF_000164805.1 Carlito syrichta | reverse complement strand
AAGCATTTATTTCTTCCCAAATACTTACCTGCATCTGTTATTGTTTTTTTATTAAGATGTCCAGTCTTACAGGGGCATGTGGTATTTCAAAGTGGTTTCATTTGCATTTCTTTGATGATGAGTGAGGCTGAGCAATTTTCATGTGTCTGCTGGTTGCCCGTATCTTTTCTTATGAAAAGTGTCCAATCACGTATTTTGCACGTTTTTCAAAGGAAATGTTTGTCTGATTTTTCTGAGTGCTTGAGTTTCTTGCAGATCCTAGATGTTCTGCCTTTTTACAGATATATAGGTGGAGAATCGTTTATCCCATTCTGTTGGCTGTATCCCTGCTCTTTTGATGTTTTCTTTTGTTTTGCAGGAGTATATTCATTTGATGATATCCCACTTGTCTATTTTACTTCTTAAGGCATGGATATTTAGGGCTCTGAAGAGGAATTAGTTTCCGGTTCCAATTTTCCTAATGCAGTTTCCTGCATTTTCTAAGATTATTATAATTCGGTGTTTTACGTTTAGGTCTTTGATCAATTTAGAGTTAATGGGTATGTTGATAGATATGGGTCCTGTTTCAATCTTGGGCATGTAGTCAGCCTTTTACCAGCACCACTTACTGAATATGTTCTCCATTACCCAGTGCGTCTTGGTGGTTTTTTAAAATATCAGTCAGTTGAGAATTTGAGGATTTCATTCTCTGTCCTAATCCATTGGCCTATGGACCTATTTTCGTACCAATACCAGGCTGTATTGATTACAGTAAACATATAGTAAATTTTGAAGTGTGCAACTGCGATAGCTCCTGCTTTGTTTAAGTAAGATTATATTGTCTATTCATTATTTTTTATGGTT
>NW_007132878.1:0-795 GCF_000164805.1 Carlito syrichta | reverse complement strand
CAAAGTGGTTTCATTTGCATTTCTTGATGATGAGTGAGGCTGAGCAATTTTCATGTGTCTGCTGGTTGCCCGTATCTTTCTATGAAAAGTGTCAATCACGTATTTTGCACGTTTTCAAAGGAAATGTTTGTCTGATTTTTCTGAGTGCTTGAGTTTCTTGCAGATCCTAGATGTCTGCCTTTTTACAGATATATAGGTGGAGAATCGTTTATCCCATTCTGTTGGCTGTATCCCTGCTTTTTTGATGTTTTCTTTTGTATTGCAGGAGTATATTCATTTGATGATATCCCACTTGTCTATTTTACTTCTTAAGGCATGGATATTTAGGGCTCTGAAGAGGAATTAGTTTCCGGTTCCAATTTTCCTAATGTAGTTTCCTGCATTTTCTAAGATTATTATAATTCGGTGTTTTACGTTTAGGTCTTTGATCCATTTAGAGTTAATGGGTATGTTGATAGATATGGGTCCTGTTTCAATCTTGGGCATGTAGTCAGCCTTTTACCAGCACCACTTACTGAATATGTTCTCCATTACCCAGTGCGTCTTGGTGGTTTTTTAAAATATCAGTCAGTTGAGAATTTGAGGATTTCATTCTCTGTCCTAATGCATTGGCCTATGGACCTATTTTCGTACCAATACCAGGCTGTATTGATTACAGTAAACATATAGTAAATTTTGAAGTGTGCAACTGCGATAGCTCCTGCTTTGTTTAAGTAAGATTATATTGTCTATTCATTATTTTTTATGGTTTCATATGGATTCTTTATTGTAATTTCCAGGTCAGAGAAGAATGAG
>NW_007132877.1:0-810 GCF_000164805.1 Carlito syrichta | reverse complement strand
GGTCAGATCCATTTAAGTCTTGAATTTCATGCTAAAATTTTAAAATCCACACCAGTACCAAAGTGCAGGTTTTGATTAAAGTTGTTTTAAGTATGAGGCTGATATGGTCACATTTGCATTTTAGCTTAATAATTTGTCAAATAGGAAGGATGAATTTGAAGTTCAATTTGAGTAAGTTTATCATTTAGATGTGCCACATATAAATGGCTGGTCTTGCTACTTACTCAGTGCATAACCTTGGACAGTGTAAGTAACCTGTGTGTGCCTTGGTTTCTTTGGTAAAATAAATGTGTCCTGTCTCAGAAAATAATTATGAAACCTAAATGGGTCATTATGTGTAAAGTGTCTAGAGTGGTGCCTGGGATATAGCAAGGGCTCAATAAATAAAAGCTAAAAATCTTCCAAGTGAATTTATATCTTAATGATTCACAATTTGAACAAAAAAGTTAAGGTTACTGGGTAACCATTTTCTTGAATAGAAATATATTCACATAAAAATTATATGGTGGATAGTATTATACATTCTATGGCTTTATTTCCTGACTAGAAATATATTCACATAAGATTCTATGGTAGATTGAATTATAGATTTTATGACTTTATTTCCTGGCCAGCTGTGTAATTGTGTTTGGCAAGAAGATACAAAAAAGTTCTGGAAACTCGAGTAGAAAACATACACAACTTTTAATCAGAATGTGACATTTACATTCATTCAGGTGCATGCCAGAGAGCAGTTTCACCTTTAGGGAAATACCAGAATATTGTTATGCTCAACAGCTAGGAAATTACCAGGTAGAAGATCAAAGAGCA
>NW_007132876.1:1752-6593 GCF_000164805.1 Carlito syrichta | reverse complement strand
AGCAAAAGCCAGAAATGCTACATTTGGATTAGATATTTCAAAATATTGATATACTTCAGTAGAAATGATAATGTTTTATTATCTGAAAACCAGTTGGTATGGGCTGAAAACTTAGCACAACTAAAAATGATACTATTTTTTACTATTAATACATACTATTACCACAGTATTCATTGTTCAGAGACAAGGTCTCTCTGTTGCCCAGGCTGGAGTGCTGTGGTGCAATCATAGTTCACTGCAGCCTTGAACTCCTGGATTCAGTCAATCCTCCCACTTTAACTGGTCTGAGTAGTTAGGACTACAAATGTGTGCCACCACAACCAACTAGTTTTTCTCAGTTTTTGTGAAGATGAGGTCTCACAACATTTCCAGACTGGTCTCAAGCTCCTGGCCTAAAGTGATCCTCTCACTTTGACCTCCCAAAATTCTGAAGTTACAGATGGTGAGCCACTGCATCCTGGTTTTTAAAGTTCCTTATAAAGGCAAAGGAGACATGATGATAAAAAGTTTTAGTGAGTTTGCTAATTTATATTTTTCTTTAAGTTATTACAATAAATACTTCATCTCCATGCTCATATAAAAAGATCTGTCTTATGAACACAAGAAATGAACTATGTTTGTGGATGTTACAGTTCTCCAAAAAAAGTGACAAATGACAGAAGTGTCAAAGAAAGAATAAGAGCTGCTCCAACATGCTGGGGAGCAGGTGCTGCCATAATAAACTTTACATAAGGACAAGAAATAGAAATACAAGTCCACATAGGTACAAAAATTTGAGTGTGACTGAAAGAAAGAAGGAGAAAGTTAGTCGTTAGGGTATGGATAGGGTGAAGGTGGATGGGTGGAGAGGGGCGCTGCACTGCTGGATCCAGTGTGTCAGAGGTGCGCGCTGACACCCAGAGATCCAAGTAATGCAAAGAATTGCAACACACAAAGAGGTGAAAAAAGAAAAGATTTATTTAAGAAAAGTTCACTTCCCACAGACAGAAAGTGGGCCTACACTCTGGGTGAGTGTGGCACCATAGCCCCCTGAGCTCTGGCTTAAATCTTTTCCCTTAGAGATGTTGCAATCAGGTAGATGTGACTGCTATGACTTCCTTATCGACCACCTGCAAATGTCTTGGAGACCCTGTGACACAGAGACCCATTAATGTCTGTCCATGTTATCATAGCCGCTAGAGAAGGGCATGACAAGGATTCTAATGCTCCTGTACCTTTCCAAACAACATTCCTTAGAGCTAATGGAGGGTGAACTTCTCTTATCTCCTATGCATTCCCAATGGGTAGCTTCGGCGATCCTTGACTTCCCTGTAGATGGCGCCCAATCTCCTGGAAGATTGAATCCCCACCTGCTCCTCCTCTGAGGGGTCACAAGTCCCGCAATCTGAAAAACTTTCATAATTACAAGTTTTGTGACTTCTACAATCCTTACCCAATGCATGATGTCTTAGACCTTGCAAATTCACTTTACTCTAGGCAAGTTTGACTGCCTCTATGAGATACCTCTGCCATCAGGAAGACTGTGTTTCTAAAAGGACAAAGTTGGCAAAGTTAATCTTTATCTAAAGTATGCATTTCTCCAAAACATAGCTTCTACTTTCTCATCATTGTCTCAGGGTTTAAAAACAAGATGAAAAATGGCTTCCCACTCTCAGTCAGTCCTTTCACTAGTCCCTTTCTCCTTCCTATTTCCAGAGCATTATGCATTCTCTTTAGTCATAGACTATAACCATATTGAATTGTTATCTTTTTATATGCTTTACTCTCCCACAAAACTGAGACTACATTAATATAATAGACCATGTTTTTATTATAACATCTCCCAGTTCTAAGAATTAAGTCAAAATGACATCTAAGTATAGAAAATAAAAATATCTTGTCTCTCATCCCTTTCTCTGCCCCCAATTTATGTCAGGGAAACTGTCAAAAAATCCAAGAAAACCATTCTAAGGGTGGTTTGAATATAGAGAAAAGAACAGGAAAGGATTATTATTACAATCACATATATTTCATTTTAAACAGTGTAATACCTCTGTGAAACAAAATTTAAGCTTGTAAATTTAAATGATAAATTATATTGTGGTAATAACAATGATGTCAGTAATAATAATTAATGTGTACTGAGTGCTTTCTATATGAATTTCAATGTACTATGACTTTACAAGTACTAACTCAGTTATTTCACACACTTGTAATGTAGTTATTATCTATTGTTATCCCCATATTACAGATGTGATAATTAAGGTGTAGAAAGGTTAAGTAGCTTGCCCACTCTTTCAACTATTTGTGAAGTCACCTTTTGTACTGAAGTATTCTGCACCAGAGCCAACAGTTTCAACCATGACCTAAAATTGCCTCACATTGTGTTAAAAATGAAATAATTCTTTGCTCATATTACTGGCTTACCTCAACAGACTTACTTGGTAAGAGTGAGAAGTTGTAAGATTTCAAATTGTCAACAGAATCCCAACCTAAAGTTAGAGGAATTTGACATCCACTGACTCACTAAATCATGCAATCTCTGGCAATTGCTTAAAATGGCAAAAATAATTGAATGGATACTATACTAAACATAAGTAAATAAATGCATGCATACATAAATATCTTCCCACTTTTCAATATTTGTTAAGATTAGGAACACCGTACCACACTTTATGTGATGTGTTTTGGTAGTAGCTGAATTAATGTTAATAAGCAAATACAATTTTCCTGCCAAATAAGTTGAAGCCATTTTATTTCAAGAAATATAGTTTGAGGTAAAGCTAGAACTAGAGATATTATGTGTATACATATGTAGCTATATGTACACACATTTCATACATATGCATTTGTTTTACATAATCATAAGAAAAGCTATGTATTATTTTCTTAGTTTTACAGATTAGCAAATTATTTTAGCATGATTTGTTTTGCCCAGATTTACAAAGCATGTTAGAGATTGCCAGATAAATTGAAGTAATCTAGTTACCACTGGTCTCCAGTCTTCCCAGTGGAGACTACAGGTTATATAGAACAAAGAAGAGTCATTCCTGTTATGTTTTGCTAAATTACTGACTTCCTCCCCTAAATTCTTAAGCATAATTAAATAACTGTTTTAGGCTATTAAATTTGGGGGTGATTTGTTACACAGAAATAAAAACTAGAGCAACATACAAACAAAAGTTGCTACTTGTTCATATTTTAATAGCTATTTGGAAATATGAATTTTTCACATGTTCAGAAAACACAATTTGATACTTCTCATAGAGTTTCTCAGGAAGATGCCTTTCTCTTAAAAATTTTCATTACTGTAAAAGACAGTTACCAGAAGTTTTTCATTTATTGAAACATGAGAGAAATCATACTTCATTATTGTAGACATCTCTTTTGTTCACTGGGATTTAAATCAGTTCCTTTAGTAATTGAAATACTTAAATCTTTGGATTTTAAAATATATTCTTCCTAAGTAATTCTTTTCATTACATTTTCTATTTTTAAAACTATATCTCTTAAAAGGCAAATTATAATATTTTTCTTTTTGAAATAGAGAGATGTGGAAATATTACACAATATAAAATTGTTAACATTTTACACATTTTAAGAAATTTAGAAAACACTCTCCTTGATATTAAAGTAGGCAATGAATTCATGGCCCACTCTTCAAAAGTAAATGCAGCAAAATCTATGGTTGACAAGTGGGACCTTATCAAGCTAAAAATGTTTTGCATAGCCCAAGAAACCATCAAGAGAGTAAAGAGATAACCGATGGAATGAGAAAAATATTTGCAAGCTATGTATCCAACAAAGGCCTACAATGCAAAATCTACAGGAAACTCAAAAAAGACATGGACAGGAAAACAAAAATCTCATTAAAAAGTGGGCAAACAGAAACTTTTCAAAGGAAGATAGTCAACAAACATAAACAAATTCTGAGTCTCACTAGTCATCAGGGAAATGCAAATCAAAATTGCAATGAGATGCCAGCACATACAGGTCAGGATGGATATCATTAAAAAAAAAACCCAAAAAAAAAAAACCGGCAGGTGTTGGCATGACTGCAGACAAAAAGGAACATTTCTCTACTGTTGGTGGAAATGTAAACTAGTCCAGCCTTTATGGAAAGCAATGTGACATTTTCTCAAAGAAATAAAAATTGAGCTACTGTACCATCCAGCAATCCTAATTTTGGGAATATACCCAGAGGAACAAATATCGCTCTACCAAAAAGACATCTGCACGCATATGTACATTGCAGCTCTATTCACAATTCCAAAAACATGGAGCCAACCCAGATGCCTATCAAAAATGGACTGTATAAAGAAAATGTGGTGTATATAAATGACGGAATACAACACAGCCATAAAGAACAAAATTATGTCCTTTGCAGCAACATGGATGCAGTTGGAGACCATCATAGAAACAAAAAATTGAATACCCTGTATTCTCACTCATAAAGAGGTTGTGATCACTGTTCACACGTGCACAAAGGTTGGAACAACAGACACTGAACACTGCTAAAGGAGAGAGGGAGAAAGAAGGGATAAGGGGCACACTACTACACACTGGGTTACCAGGTCCACAACCAGGCAAGGAGACGACTCACTAGAAACCCATATCTCACCTGCATGCAATTTACTTATGTAGTAAATCCTCACAAGTACCCCACAACTCTAAATTAAAAATAAAACAAAATAAATATTTTACATATTTATACATTCCAGGACCCTGAATATAAAAACAATATTTAGTAAGAACATTCATGAAAAAGACTATGGCTAACACAGGTGTCTTATACTTTATTGGCTTACCACTGGACTGGCAGAATCTCCAAAACTCTAATGAATAAAGTAATTGTTTCATGG
>NW_007132876.1:0-843 GCF_000164805.1 Carlito syrichta | reverse complement strand
TATATTATTTTATAGAGGCAACATTTACCCTGCTTAACCAAATTTTCTTTCTTTTCAGCACATTGATTACAATGTACGTAAGATTGGAGAATTGTTTGTTTTTGTTTCTTTCAATTTTTTGATAAAGCATCTTGGGGAAGAGACCAGAGAAAGCGTCATGAGAGTTGGTAGATTTGTACAATATACGTTTACTCTTTTCATGATTTCTCTGAGCCTGAAATGTGCACTTTGATCTTCTACCTGGTAATTTCCTAGCTGTTGAGCATAACAATATTCTGATATTTCCCTAAAGGTGAAACTGCACTCTGGCATGCACCTGAATGAATGTAAATGTCACATTCTGATTAAAAGTTGTGTATGTTTTCTACTCGAGTTTCCAGAACGTTTTTTGTATCTTCTTGCCAAACACAATTACACAGTTGGCCAGGAAATAAAGACATAGAATCTATAACACAATCTACCATAGAATTTTATGTGAATATATTTCTAGTCAGGAAATAATGCCATAGAATGTATAATACTATCCACCATAGAACTTTTATGTGAATATATTTCTATTCAAGAAAATGGTTACCCAGTAACCTTAATTTTTTTGTTCAAATTGTGAATCATTAAGATATAAATTCACTTGGAAGATTTTTAGCTTTTATTTATTGAGCCCTTGCTATATCCCAGGCACCACTCTAGACACTTTACACATAATGACCCATTTAGGTTTCATAATTATTTTCTGAGACAAGACACATTTATTTTACTAAAGAAACCAAAGCACACACAGGTTACTTACACTGTCCAAGGTTATGCACTGAGTAAGTAGCAAGACCAGCCATTTATATGTGGCAC
>NW_007132875.1:2874-3798 GCF_000164805.1 Carlito syrichta | reverse complement strand
ATTTTTTTAATTTTTTTATTTTTTTTTTTCATTAATCAGTATTTTTTTATTATGGGTTTGTGGGGTACAGTTAAGGGTTAGGTGTACAATGATGTTTCATTCAGGCACCCTGTAGATAAGAAGTGTTTTCCCATCCCCCGACAGATATTTGCTACTGTTAATCCCATCCCCCTCCCCCACATAGTTTCCCAGTACCATCCGTCATTGTCTCATAGTATTGCATTGGATGTTCAAGGTCCATTATATGAGTGAGAACATGTGATATTCGGATTTTTGTTTTTGTGAGAGGTCACTCAGTATTATAGACTCTAGTTCCATCCAGGTTGCAGCGAAATTCATGATTTTGTTCTTTTTTATGGCTGCGTAGTATTCCATCGTGTATATGTACCACATTTTTTTAATCCAGTCCTCTTTTGATGGGCAGCATGGTTGTTTCCAGGTTCTTGCTATTGTGAACAATGCTGCGATAAACATATGTGTGCAGGTATCTTTTTTATAGAGTGATTTGTGTTCTTCAGGGTATATTCCCAGTAGGGGGATTGCAGGGTCATATGGAAGGTCAATTTTTAGGGCTTTTAGGAATCGCCACACTGCTTTCCACAGAGGTTGCACTAGTTTACACTCCCACCAACAGTGTAGAAGTGTTCCCTTTTCACCACACCCTCTCCAGCAGCTGTTATTTTTTGAGTTGTTGATAATTGCCATTCTGACTGGAGTTAGGTGGTATCTCAGTGTGGTTTTGATTTGCATCTCCCTGATGATTAGTGAGGTTGAGCATTTCTTCATGTGTTTGTTGGCTGCTCGAATGTCTTCTTTTGTGAAGTGTCTGTTCATGTCTTTTGCCCATTTTATAATGGGGGTTGTTTGTTTTCTTCTTTTTCAGTATGCTTCAGTTCCATGTAGATCCAGGATGTTAAGCCTTTG
>NW_007132875.1:0-1636 GCF_000164805.1 Carlito syrichta | reverse complement strand
TTAAATTCCTTGGATGAGCAACATTATATTTAAAACTCAAGTATATTTGTTAGGTAAAGACATAAGCACATGTTTTAAAGCCCATAACTATAGGAATTGCTACTAATTAGGCGTAGGTATAAAAGAAATTCCAAAGCAAAAGCTAGAAATGCTACATTTGGATTAGATATTTCAAAATATTGATATACTCCAGTAGAAATGATAATGTTTTATTATCTGAAAACCAGTTGGTATGGGCTGAAAACTTAGCACAACTAAAAATGATACTATTTTTCACTATTAATACATACTATTACCACAGTATTCATTGTTCAGAGACAAGGTCTCTCTGTTGCCCAGGCTGGAGTGCTGTGGTGCAATCATAGTTCACTGCAGCCTTGAACTCCTGGATTCAGTCAATCCTCCCACTTTAACTGGTCTGAGTAGTTAGGACTACAAATGTGTGCCACCACAACCAACTAGTTTTTCTCAGTTTTTGTGAAGATGAGGTCTCACAACATTTCCAGACTGGTCTCAAGCTCCTGGCCTAAAGTGATCCTCTCACCTTGACCTCCCAAAATTCTGAAGTTACAGATGGTGAGCCACTGCATCCTGGTTTTTAAAGTTCCTTATAAAGGCAAAGGAGACATGATGATAAAAAGTTTTAGTGAGTTTGCTAATTTATATTTTTCTTTAAGTTATTACTATAAATACTTCATCTCCATGCTCATATAAAAAGATCTGTCTTAAGAACACAAGAAATGAACTGTTTGTGGATGTTACAGTTCTCCAAAAAAAGTGACAAATGACAGAAGTGTCAAAGAAAGAATAAGAGGTGCTCCAACAAACTGGGGAGAAGGTGCTGCCATGATAAACTTTACATAAGGACAAGAAATAGAAATACAAGTCCACATAGGTACAAAAATTTGAGTGTGACTGAAAGAAAGAAGGAGAAAGTTAGTCGTTAGGGTATGGATAGGGTGAAGGTGGATGGGTGGAGAGGAGCGCTGCACTGCAGGATCCAGTGTGTCAGAGGTGCGCGCTGACACCCAGAGATCCAAGTAATGCAAAGAATTGCAACACACAAAGAGGTGAAAAAAGAAAAGATTTATTTAAGAAAAGTTCACTTCCCACAGACAGAAAGTGGGCCTACCCTCTAGGTGAGTGTGGCCCCATACCCCCCTGAGCTCTGGCTTAAATCTTTTCCCTTAGAGATGTTGCAATCAGGTAGATGTGACTGCTATGACTTCCTTATCGACCACCTGCAAATGTCTTGGAGACCCTGTGACACAGAGACCCATTAATGTCTGTCCATGTTATCATAGCCCCTAGAGAAGGGCATGACAAGGATTCTAATGCTCCTGTACCTTTCCAAACAACATTCCTTAGAGATAATGGAGGGTGAACTTCCCTTATCTCCTATGCATTCCCAATGGGTGGCTTCGGGGATCCTTGACTTCCCTGTAGATAGCACCCAATCTCCTGGAAGATTGAATCCCCACCTGCTCCTCCTCTGAGGGGTCACAAGTCCCGCAATCTGAAAAACTTTCATAATTACAAGTTTTGTGACTTCTACAATCCTTACCCAATGCATGATGTCTTAGACCTTGCAAATTCACTTTACTCTAGGCAAGTTTGACTGCCTCTATGAGATACC
>NW_007132874.1:0-828 GCF_000164805.1 Carlito syrichta | reverse complement strand
AAACATGTGCTTATGTCTTTACCTAACAAATATACTTGAGTTTTAATATAATATTGATCATCCAAGGAATTTAAATCACATTATAAAATCAATCATAAACTTGTACGAGACTCTGAGGTCTCTTCATAAACAATGTTTTTATATTAAAGCAGTGATCACAAAGCATATGTATTGAAAGATTGTTAATATGTATGGATAAATTCATATTATTTGCCTCACATGGAGGCATACATATTTCAAGATAATCTATTTTACTTCTTTCCAACTTCAATGTAGTAACAGGTACCAAAATTTAATCTTCATTTTATTTCTGGGAATTGCATATTAGACTTGGAGGCAAATATTTTGTTTATGCAAATGTATCTGTATGAATTTCTGCATACAAGAAAATAAATATGTATCTATGTTTATATATATGGAAACTAGAACTGGAATATAAAATTCTGTAAATTTTGTTGTCATGCAATTTTGATGCAAATTTCAGGCATAATATACTTTCTTATGTGAATACTGTAAACCTTAGCACACTCCCACTTTCTTATTCTGATAAGTTTTATCTAACACATTTCCAAAGAACATCTTAAATACTTTCTATAGCATAAATAAGCATATTTCCTAATATGAATTTGCTATAATATTAGTTACTGAAATGCATATAAATGTTTTAAGAATTCTTATATAGTGTGTCTGTTTTAACAGCTGTTACTACATAAAGTGTGTGTTTAGTGAGTACACGATTTCAGTTTGGGATGATAAACGAGTTTTAGAGATAGATGGCAGAGATAGTGGTACAATATGAATGTATTTAATACTAGGGAAGTTTTTAAA
>NW_007132873.1:0-978 GCF_000164805.1 Carlito syrichta | reverse complement strand
CAAGGAATTTAAATCACATTATAAAATCAATCATAAACTTGTACGCGACTCTGAGGTCTCTTCATAAACAATGTTTTTATATTAAAGCAGTGATCACAAAGCATATGTATTGAAAGATTGTGAATATGTATGGATAAATTCATATTATTTGCCTCACATGGAGGCATACATATTTCAAGATAATCTATTTTACTTCTTTCCAACTTCAATGTAGTAACAGGTACCAAAATTTAATCTTCATTTTATTTCTGGGAATTGCATATTAGACTTGGAGGCAAATATTTTGTTTATGCAAATGTATCTCTATGAATTTCTGCATACAAGAAAATAAATATGTATCTATGTTTATATATATGGAAACTAGAACTGGAATATAAAATTCTGTAAATTTTGTTGTCATGCAATTTTGATGCAAATTTCAGGCGTAATATATTTTCTTATGTGAATACTGTAAACCTTAGCACACTCCCACTTTCTTATTCTGATAAGTTTTATCTAACACATTTCCAAAGAACATCTTAAATACTTTCTATAGCATAAATAAGCATATTTCCTAATATAAATTTGCTATAATATTAGTTACTGAAATGCATATAAATGTTTTAAGAATTCTTATATAGTGTGTCTGTTTTAACAGCTGTTACTACATAAAGTGTGTGTTTAGTGAGTACACGATTTCAGTTTGGGATGATAAACGAGTTTTAGAGATAGATGGCAGAGATAGTGGTACAATATGAATGTATTTAATACTAGTGAAGTTTTTAAAATGGGTAAAATTGGTCAATTTTATCTTATGTGTGTTTCTTATTGTTCTTGTCATAAAAAGAAAGTTTTAAAAAGTACATTTTATCTCTCAATACAATTTAAAAAAAGAAAACTAACACACATATGTTTATGCTTTTATAAATTGTATATATTCTTCATCAAGTCTTTTAGTCAAAGTCATACATTCTTTCATTATATTTTGAATAATCTTTA
>NW_007132872.1:0-957 GCF_000164805.1 Carlito syrichta | reverse complement strand
AGTACACGATTTCAGTTTGGGATGATAAACGAGTTTTAGAGATAGATGGCAGAGATAGTGGTACAATATGAATGTATTTAATACTAGTGAAGTTTTTAAGTTGGGTAAAATTGGTCAATTTTATCTTATGTGTGTTTCTTATTGTTCTTGTCATAAAAAGAAAGTTTTAAAAAGTACATTTTATCTCTCAATACAATTTAAAAAAGAAAACTAACACACATGTTTATGCTTTTATAAAATTGTATATATTCTTCATCAAGTCTTTTAGTCACAATCATACATTCTTTCATTATATTTTGAATAATCTTTAGTGCTTTATTGCAAGTTCAAGTGGACTAGGCATTGTGAAGGATACAGATAAAAGAATTTCTACCAATTGCTAAGAATGTTGCTGTAAAGAAGCAAGCATAAAAATGCTAAAATAAAAGAATAAAATAATTGCTGTAATTTATGTATAAAAATAATTTTGAGAGTCATGGGAAGAAACTAATAATTACAATTGTCGAGATAGGGCCAGATCATATTACAGAAGTGGTAGTTGCGCATAGATGCAAATAATTAAGAGGATTTACAGGCTAACAGGTTTAGAGTGGCATATTACAGAGAAGGAACAGAACAAACCAAGTCACAATCAGGATAATAAAAATTCAAAAACATGAGATAGGAAAAGCACATGCTGTGTAGCGTAATGTATTCAGATATTAGACTAAAGAATTTGGAGAGTGAGCCAAATTATTGAAAGAGAGAGATAATTTATTGTTTGTTTCACTTTGCTTTTCTGCAAGTAATAACATTTAGATGTTGTGCCTGGAAGGATGGATTGAGTCATTATGCCAAAGAATTTGTCGGAACCACTTATATTGAATTAATTTATGTATTTTTAATATATAAACATAATATAAAATAAATTGGAATTTCAAATATTTATCCTGTTATTTACAAGGAAACAAGAAAATT
>NW_007132871.1:0-850 GCF_000164805.1 Carlito syrichta | reverse complement strand
TTTAAGTTCAGTTTAACTGTTAGCTAGCAATCTGATCACAATGCTCTATTTTATATAAGAAAATAGATTTTTAAGTGGAATTTTCCCAGGTTCCAATTAATAATATTCACTCTGTATTTTTTTCCTTTTTCTTTTTATATATGTATTTTTTATTTTAAAATTGTGGGGTACAGTTAGGGGTTAGGTATACAAATATTCATTGTGCAGGTACCCTTGTTGATGAGGTGTGCCCTTTTCCCCAGACAGATACTGATTGCCATTAATCCTACTTCCCTTCCCCTCCCACTCTTTATTTTGAAAATTAAAATTATTCAGGTTAACCTACAAACCTTCAGAAAATATTTAATCTTCTACTCAAATTTATTCAATCTTAACAATACACAACTATAAATCTTATTTTAGTAGACAATATTCTTGTCATCATAAATGCTATAAACTTTAATTATTCTGTTAAATATATATGCCTATAAATATTTATAACTTACTTTTCTTTACTTTCTGCTATCACATATTCCAGAATTAAAATTTCTCATAAAATGTCTACATGTTACATTTGTAAACTCCAAACCCATTTCCACAATTGATTTATATTGTAAATTGGAGATATGTTTCTCTTGAAATATTTAAAAATAAGCTTGTAACAAAAGGTCAAAAACATTATTTCTGACAAAATATTCAGCAAGTTTAGAGTGTAAAATACCAAAAAGAATACCTTTTTTCTGCTTTAATGATGTTTAGATAGTTAAACGTTTCCAACAAATGTTGGAATAATGCATGCTTAATAATGCAACTCTTAAAGGGTCTTACTGCAGAGAATGACTATGAAATATGAGTAATCATGAGGAATTAA
>NW_007132870.1:1858-5126 GCF_000164805.1 Carlito syrichta | reverse complement strand
CTTTAGATAAAGATTAACTTTGCCAACTTTGTCCTTTTAGAAACACAGTCTTCCTGATGGCAGAGGTATCTCATAGAGGCAGTCAAACTTGCCTAGAGTAAAGTGAATTTGCAAGGTCTAAGACATCATGCATTGGGTAAGGATTGTAGAAGTCACAAAACTTGTAATTATGAAAGTTTTTCAGATTGCGGGACTTGTGACCCCTCAGAGGAGGAGCAGGTGGGGATTCAATC
Organism: Carlito syrichta; assembly: GCF_000164805.1. Lineage (NCBI taxonomy): Eukaryota > Metazoa > Chordata > Mammalia > Primates > Tarsiidae > Carlito > Carlito syrichta. The sequence goes on along the minus strand of NW_007132870.1, from coordinate 4,893 downwards.
TTCCAGGAGATTGGGCGCTATCTACAGGGAAGTCAAGGATCCCCGAAGCTACCCATTGGGAATGCATAGGAGATAAGGGAAGTTCACCCTCCATTAGCTCTAAGGAATGTTGTTTAAAAAGGTACAGGAGCATTAGAATCCTTATCATACCCTTCTCTAGGGGCTATGATAACATGGACAGACATTAATGGGTCTCTGTGTCACAGGGTCTCCAAGACATTTGCAGGTGGTCGATAAGGAAGTCATAGCAGTCACATCTACCTGATTGCAACATCTCTAAGGGAAAAGATTTAAGCCAGAGCTCAGGGGGCTATGGGGCCACACTCACCTAGAGTGTAGGCCCACTTTCTGTCTGTGGGAAGTGAACTTTTCTTAAATAAATCTTTTCTTTTCTCACCTCTTTGTGTGTTGCAATTCTTCGCATTACTTGGAACTCTGGGTGTCAGCGCGCACCTCTGACATACTGGATCCAGCAGTGCAGCGCCCCTCTCCACCCATCCACCTTCACCCTATCCATACCCTAACGACTAACTTTCTCCTTTCTTTCAGTCACACTCAAATTTTTGTACCTATGTGGACTTGTATTTCTATTTCTTGTCCTTATGTAAAGTTTATCATGGCAGCACCTTCTCCCCAGTTTGTTGGAGCAGCTCTTATTCTTTCTTTGACACTTCTGTCATTTGTCACTTTTTTTGGAGAACTGTAACATCCACAACATAGTTCATTTCTTGTGTTCTTAAGACAGATCTTTTTATATGAGCATGGAGATGAAGTATTTATAGTAATAACTTAAAGAAAAATATAAATTAGCAAACTCACTAAAACTTTTTATCATCATGTCTCCTTTGCCTTTATAAGGAACTTGAAAAACCAGGATGCAGTGGCTCACCATCTGTAACTTCAGAATTTTGGGAGGTCAAGGTGAGAGGATCACTTTAGGCCAGGAGCTTGAGACCAGTCTGGAAATGTTGTGAGACCTCATCTTAACAAAAACTGAGAAAAACTAGTTGGTTGTGGTGGCACACATTTGTAGTCCTAACTACTCAGACTAGTTAAAGTGGGAAGATTGACTGAATCCAGGAGTTCAAGGCTGCAGTGAACTATGATTGCACCACAGCACTCCAGCCTGGGCAACAGAGAGACCTTGTCTCTGAACAATGAATACTGTGATAATAGTATGTATTAATAGTGAAAAATAGTATCATTTTTAGTTGTGCTAAGTTTTCAGCCCATACCAACTGGTTTTCAGATAATAAAACATTATCATTTCTACTGGAGTATATCAATATTTTGAAATATCTAATCCAAATGTAGCATTTCTGGCTTTTGCTTTGGAATTTCTTTTATACCTACGCCTAATTAGTAGCAATTCCTATAGTTATGGGCTTTAAAACATGTGCTTATGTCTTTACCTAACAAATATACTTGAGTTTTAAATATAATGTTGCTCATCCAAGGAATTTAAATCACATTATAAAATCAATCATAAACTTGTACGAGACTCTGAGGTCTCTTCATAAAAAATGTTTTTATATTAAAGCAGTGATTACAAAGCATATGTATTGAAAGATTGTGAATATGTATGGATAAATTCATATTATTTGCCTCACATGGAGGCATACATATTTCAAGATAATCTATTTTACTTCTTTCCAACTTCAATGTAGTAACAGGTACCAAAATTTAATCTTCATTTTATTTCTGGGAATTGCATATTAGACTTGGAGGCAAATATTTTGTTTATGCAAATGTATCTGTATGAATTTCTGCATACAAGAAAATAAATATGTATCTATGTTTATATATATGGAAACTAGAACTGGAATATAAATTCTGTAAATTTTGTTGTCATGCAATTTTGATGCAAATTTCAGGCGTAATATACTTTCTTATGTGAATACTGTAAACCTTAGCACACTCCCACTTTCTTATTCTGATAAGTTTTATCTAACACATTTCCAAAGAACATCTTAAATACTTTCTATAGCATAAATAAGCATATTTCCTAATATGAATTTGCTATAATATTAGTTACTGAAATGCATATAAATGTTTTAAGAATTCTTATATAGTGTGTCTGTTTTAACAGCTGTTATTACATAAAGTGTGTGTTTAGTGAGTACAGGATTTCAGTTTGGGATGATAAACGAGTTTTAGAGATAGATGGCAGAGACAGTGGTACAATATGAATGTATTTAATACTAGTGAAGTTTTTAAAATGGGTAAAATTGGTCAATTTTATCTTATGTGTGTTTCTTATTGTTCTTGTCATAAAAAGAAAGTTTTAAAAAGTACATTTTATCTCTCAATACAATTTAAAAAAAGAAAACTAACACATATATGTTTATGCTTTTATAAAATTGTATATATTCTTCATCAAGTCTTTTATTCAAAGTCATACATTCTTTCATTGTATTTTGAATAATCTTTAGTGCTTTATTGCAGGTTCAAGTGGACTAGGCATTGTGAAGGATACAGATAAAAGAATTTCTACCAATTGCTAAGAATGTTGCTGTGAAGAAGCAAGCATAAAAATGTTAAAATAAAAGAATAAAATAATTGCTGTAATTTATGTATAAACATAATTTTGAGAGTCATGGGAAGAAACTAATAATTACAATTGTCGAGATAGGGCCAGATCATACTACAGAAGTGGTAGTTGAGCATAGATGCAAATAATTAATAGGATTTACAGGCTAACAGGTTTAGAGTGCCATGTTACAGAGAAGGAGCAGAACAAATCAAGTCACAATCAGGATAATAAAAATTCAAAAACATGAGATAGGAAAAGCACATGCTGTGTAGTGTAATGTATTGTGATATTCGACTAAAGAATTTTGAGAGTGAGCCAACTTTTTGAAAGAGAGAGATAAATTATTGTTTGTTTCAATCGCTTTTATGCAAAAATAACATTTAGATGTTGTGCCTGGAAGGATGGGTAGAGTCATTACGGCAAAGAATGAGTCGGAACCATTTATAGTGAATTAATTTATGTGTTTTTAATATATAAACATAATATAAAATCAATTGGAATT
>NW_007132870.1:0-954 GCF_000164805.1 Carlito syrichta | reverse complement strand
AAATTGTTGGGTACAGTTAGGGGTTAGGTATACAAATATTCATTGTGCAGGTACCCTTGTTGATGAGGTGTGCCCTTTTCCCCAGACAGATACTGATTGCCATTAATCCTACTTCCCTTCCCCTCCCACTCTTTATTTTGAAAATTAAAATTATTCAGGTTAACCTACAAACCTTCAGAAAATATTTAATCTTCTACTCAAATTTATTCAATCTTAACAATATACAACTATAAATCTTATTTTAGAAGGCAATATTCTTGTCATCATAAATGCTATAAACTTTAATTATTCTGTTAAATATATATGCCTATAAATATTTATAACTTACTTTTCTTTACTCTCTGCTATCACATATTCCAGAATTAAAATTTCTCATAAAATGTCTACATGTTACATTTGTAAACTCCAAACCCATTTCCACAATTGATTTATATTGTAAATTGGAGATATGTTTCTCTTGAAATATTTAAAAATAAGCTTGTAACAAAAGGTCAAAAACATTATTTCTGACAAAATATTCAGCAAGTTTAGAGTATAAAATACCAAAAAGAATAGCTTTTTTCTGCTTTAATGATGTTTAGATAGTTAAACGTTTCCAACAAATGTTGGAATAATGCATGCTTAATAATGCAACTCTTAAAGGGTCTTACTGCAGAGAATGACTATGAAATATGAGGAATCATGAGGAATTAAGGTTGTAATCTTATCCCTCATGTCAGAAAAAGTCACCAACATTAAAGTATCTTTATTTCTGGTTAAAATGCAATTTTCTAGTAGAGCTCTTATAAAACCAAGTAGCATTTATATAATCTCTCTAGCTGAAATGTAAATTTATTGCTCAGTTAAAATTACTTTCATACTAAAAGTACATCTATTTTCAAACCTGAAGTTCTTCACATTGAACACCTCATATGTGAGAGTTTGCCTAGCATAGAAGTTGGAAATGTTGAGAGG
>NW_007132869.1:0-753 GCF_000164805.1 Carlito syrichta | reverse complement strand
TATTCTGTTAAATATATATGCCTATAAATATTATAACTTACTTTCTTTACTTTCTGCTATCACATATTCCAGAATTAAAATTTCTCATAAAATGTCTACATGTTACATTTGTAAACTCCAAACCCATTTCCACAATTGATTTATATTGTAAATTGGAGATATGTTTCTCTTGAAATATTTAAAAATAAGCTTGTAACAAAAGGTCAAAAACATTATTTCTGACAAAATATTCAGCAAGTTTAGAGTGTAAAATACCAAAAAGAATACCTTTTTTCTGCTTTAATGATGTTTAGATAGTTAAACGTTTCCAACAAATGTTGGAATAATGCATGCTTAATAATGCAACTCTTAAAGGGTCTTACTGCAGAGAATGACTATGAAATATGAGTAATCATGAGGAATTAAGGTGGTAATATTATCCCTCATGTCAGCAAAAGTCACCAACATTAAAGTATCTTTATTTCTGGTTAAAATGCAATTTTCTAGTAGAGCTCTTATAAAACCAAGTAGCATTTATATAATCTCTCTAGCTGAAATGTAAATTTATTGCTCAGTTAAAATTACTTTCATACTAAAAGTACATCTATTTTCAAACCTGAAGTTCTTCACATTGAACACCTCATATGTGAAAGTTTGCCTAGCATAGAAGTTGGAAATGTTGAGAGGGAAAAAAAAAATTACCTTCTGCTTTAGAACAAAATAGAAAACTTCCTGCCATGAGGTCTAGAAAAGTGTCATAAACAAGACTGGAAG
>NW_007132868.1:0-1006 GCF_000164805.1 Carlito syrichta | reverse complement strand
CTCCCTAGGTCCTGAAATTTAGAAATCACATTTTTATATTAATAGCATATCTTGTTTTCATTTGAAATTTTAGAATTGTATTAATCTGAATGATAGATTTTTCTTCAGTGAGAATTTAGAAGTTGTCGGTAACCAGCACTGACCAAGGGTGGGTTAGGAACCGTACCAGAGAATCTGGACAGCAAGAAGAGACTACTCGGAGGCAGTTCTTCTGGGAACAGTCTGATCAGGACTGGAGCCAAATTTTATTCGGACTCCTTCCAACTTATATACCATTTTCTATACCCTCCAGCAGTGTGATAATCACTTACTGGGGACGTACAAGTTCCATGCTTTACAAACTATGCATCACAAGACCACCACGAGATCTGCAATTTCCAAGCAAACAATTCGAATTCCATGATGTTTTTGCCATGCTTACATTAAGGTCACAGGTGCACAATTTCAATACAAATCGTTCAAAGTGTTTTCCATAATGTTCAATGAATCATTCATATTATACTCTTTGCTCTATACCCTGATTAATACAAAAAACTTTCCTGAGTTAACTCTAGGTTCAATCCAAGTTCACTGATTCCCAATATTTTTAACAATATTATCAACTTAACACTATACTATAATCTATAAGTTTAGTTAAATGACTTAACTGTCAGTTATACTATTATCCTATTATGATTTAACATAATGCCTTATAACTCAGTTAAAACTTATTCTTAAACTACCAAACTTTACTATAATTCATATGTTTCATATGTCTAAACTTTAATTTTTATATAATCTAATGATTGACCTTTAATACTATGCTATATCCTATTAAGCTAATACCTTATCGTTAATTCTTTTATAAATCGTATAGTAACTATTACACTTGAATAATGTAGCAAAAGGAAACAAAACAGCAAGCATAAATTTAGGCAACTATGACTGTATATGTATATATTTTATCCTAACAAGTCTACTCTAAAAATCAAATAATAGCTGTCACACTCTTGAACAAAGGAAATGC
>NW_007132867.1:0-828 GCF_000164805.1 Carlito syrichta | reverse complement strand
TCCTTCCAACTTATATACCATTTTCTATACCCTCCAGCAGTGTGATAATCACTTACTGGGGACGTACAAGTTCTATGCTTTACAAACTATGCATCACAAGACCACCACGAGATCTGCAATTTCCAAGCAAACAATTCGAATTCCATGATGTTTTTGCCATGCTTACATTAAGGTCACAGGTGCACAATTTCAATACAAATCGTTCAAAGTGTTTTCCATAATGTTCAATGAATCATTCATATTATACTCTTTGCTCTATACCCTGATTAATACAAAAAACTTTCCTGAGTTAACTCTAGGTTCAATCCAAGTTCACTGATTCCCAATATTTTTAACAATATTATCAACTTAACACTATACTATAATCTATAAGTTTAGTTAAATGACTTAACTGTCAGTTATACTATTATCCTATTATGATTTAACATAATGCCTTATAACTCAGTTAAAACTTATTCTTAAACTACCAAACTTTACTATAATTCATATGTTTCATATGTCTAAACTTTAATTTTTATATAATCTAATGATTGACCTTTAATACTATGCTATATCCTATTAAGCTAATACCTTATCGTTAATTCTTTTATAAATCGTATAGTAACTATTACACTTGAATAATGTAGCAAAAGGAAACAAAACAGCAAGCATAAATTTAGGCAACTATGAGTGTATATGTATATATTTTATCCTAACAAGTCTACTCTAAAAATCAAATAATAGCTGTCACACTCTTGAACAAGGAAATGCAGGGTTGCCAAGATGGCGGCCATGGGCTGAAGCAGAAAGAGTTTCGGTAATTAACGAAACAAAAGAAAACGTTCTGCG
>NW_007132866.1:0-394 GCF_000164805.1 Carlito syrichta | reverse complement strand
AATACTATATGACCACAAATCTTAAACATATTTGTAAAAAGAGAGAAAGCAACAAAACTATTTTATAATTACAATTCCCAAGGTACAACTATATCAATAAATAACTTTTAATTTTATGCCATCTGTTGGTATTTAATCTGATTACTTACTTTTAAAAGGTAAACACATCTCAATAAGTGACTGCTAGAAAAGAAAACCCAGGAATATGCAATGTTATGTATGCAACTACATAGAGAGAAATTTAGTGACATATTACACTGTATGGCTGACAACCAATAAAAATAAAAATCATAATTCCAAACTCAGGCCAATGGAATATCTTACAGGGGCCAATAAGTTCAGATCTTTTCATCTTTACAAATTGTTGGTTAGTAAATCACACTTGGCTGCTTTT
>NW_007132865.1:0-407 GCF_000164805.1 Carlito syrichta | reverse complement strand
CCCACAGGCCTGCAGCTCTCAGTTTGGTGGCCCCAGGGCTGTTGGAGGAGTAGATGAATGTTTAGCAGGGTCAGGGGTCATGACATCTTCCAGGTGAGCTCAGGCCAGAGGCAGGAGCTCTGAGAAATACACATCGAGCAGTAGAGGACCTCAGGCTAGAAGGCAGGAGGTTTGGTCTCAGGCCCCACTCAAACTCTGATTTTCTGTGTGACCATGAACAAATGACTCTCCCTCTCTGAATCCTAATGTTCTCATTTACCAAGGCTGGGTCTGGGCTCTGCTGAGATGGGGACAGGAAGGAAGGAACATGAAGCTGATAGAGTCCTAGCTAGCCTCTCAGGAGTCCTCAATGTGACTGAGGACGAAAGATAAACATGGCAAAAATAGACATGCAAAATCTGTAAAAT
>NW_007132864.1:0-5937 GCF_000164805.1 Carlito syrichta | reverse complement strand
CAACATATGACTTTGGAAGGACACAATTAGGCCACAACACCTTCCACCCAGTAGTTTCAACCCCAGTAGCAGAGACGGAGGGCAGGTTTTGATGTATCTCACTGTCAGTCTGCAGTGTGAGTTGCCCCCACTGTCATCCCACCTTTGCCTGGCTTCTCCATTGCGTCCAATTATTGTAATTGGTCCCAGCCCCTCCCTGGTCTGCAGGAACCTCCTCCCTGCCCCGCCCACATTCACCTTCACCTCTAACCTCCCACAGCCTTGGTCTCCCCCTTTCCCTCAGTCTGGGATTCCTGTAAGACAACTGACACCCACCTGGGACATGCAGACAGAGTATGGACAGTGTAGGCTTAACCCACGCTGTGAGGCCAGAGGCGGGGAGTCTTGGCAGTGAGGCAGGAGGCCAAAGCTCTGGAATGGCTATTTGAGATTTTGGAGAGAAAAAGGCCTGGGAGGCATCCTGCTGGATCTATTTGTCCTCCTCATCCCTACCCCCTACCCATTAGCCCTGGCCCAGTCCTCCTCAGTTAGAGAGGATGGCTCACAGATGTTCCCAAGGGCTCCCCATTCTCAAAGTCCTGAAGAGGCCAGAGGGCAGCCTTGTCACTTCCTGGTGGAGCCACTGGGGTTGTGAGGCTTCCTCTGCACCTAGTCTCCCTTGCATTTAAAACCCTTTTTTCTGTGTGTCTATCTCTTTCGTGCCTTGAGAGTCTGCCTTTCTGGCTATGGGTCTCTTGGCTGTAAGAGGCTCTGTAATAGGGTGTGAAGCATGTAAGTCAGAGACCATTCTATGTTTAGGAGGTCTGATATTTTTGTTTGTTTTCATTAGTGTATCCACAGTGCCCAGCACATGGTACATCATAGGCTCAATAAAATGTTTGAATAAATGAATGAATAGCAAGGATGAGCCAGTCTTGTCTGGAGCCCCTCATGTTCTGTGAAGAGCAGGGAAAGAATGGAAGGGTCCTCAGGCGCACCCTATGGGAAAACAGAGAAGATCCAGGGATCAGGAGAATCAAAGTGGAGAGAAACCAAGAGAAAGCAGAGACTGGGAGTGAGTACCCCATCACTGGAGCTATGCAAGTTCAGCTAGACACCAGGAGTCCAGGCTGCTTCCCAGAGGAAACACATTAAAGGCCCTGAGACAGTGGATATCTTCAGGCTCCATGGTGGCACAGAATTCTGATGCCAGGCCTGGCCCTGCACCCTGGACGTGGGCAGGCCACTTGCCTTCTCTAGTCCTGGGTTTCCTCATCTATATTGTGTTGGAAACAATATGACCTTGAATTTCATGACAGCCCCTCTAGCCCCCCACTCACCAGAAGATTGGTTTTCTTGAGGCTTGGAAGAGTCTGTCCCAGAAGGGTGAGTTTTGGTGCTTCCCAGAGCAGCTCAGGGTGAACGTCCATCCCTCAGATAAGAGGGTAGGAGCCAGGGCATTGGGGAGCACCGATGGAGAAATGTGAAGGCTCCAGAGAGAATCAGCATCGCCCTGGCTCCCATGCCTCCAGCCAACCCCCACAAGCCTGCAACTCTCAGTTTGGTGGCCCCAGGGGTGCTGGAGGAGTAGACAAATGCTTAGCAGGGTCAGGGGTCATGACATCTTCCAGGCGAGCCCAGGCCAGAGGCAGGAGCTCTGAGGAACACACATCGAGCAGTAGAGGACCTCAGGTTGGGAGGCAGGAGACTTGGTCTCAGCCCCTACTCAAACTCTGATTTTCTGTGTGACCATGAACAAGTGACTCTCCCTCTCTGAGTCCTAATGTTCTCATTTACCAAGGCTGGGTCTGGGCTCTGCTGAGATGGGGACAGGAAGGAAGGAAGATGAAACTGATAGAGTCCTAGTCCCTCAGGAGTCCTCAATGTGACTGAGGATGAAAGATAAACATGGCAAAAATAAACATGCAAAATCTGTAAAATGGGCTTGCTAATCTCTGTCCTGTCTCCCTGCCTCCCTGTGAGGGCTAAGAAATGAAAACCAACATCTGCCTGTCACTTGTCAGCAGGCAGAGAGTCCCGCATTCATCCTCTCATCTGACCTGCAAGTGGACCCATTTTCATTAGGAGCAGGTTGGGCATTTTCATCAGAAGCAGGTTCCAAGGCGTCATAGGGCCTAACCAGACTATGACTCTTTTTGGAGGACTCTCCCTTCCTGTGGGCACCCTCACTTCCCTGTCATGCTCATGGCATTCCTGCCTGTTTCTCGTAGGTCTTCCTGGCCATGAGCTCAGAGGACAGGTGGGTGTCTCTCAGCTTCACATCTCTGTTTACAGTGCCCAGCACAGGACCCAGCCCCAGAAGCGCTCCAAATATCTTGTAGCAGGGTGATGGTGGAGCCAGGCCCCGAATCAGAGCTGGAACCTGCCCAAAGAAAGGTCCAGAGCAAGGCAGGAATATGAAGGAGAAATTTCTTTAGATGACTTTGGTTTTAAAGAATTTGATATGGAAGCTTCAAGAATCATGAAAGAAATCAGAAACCTGGACATCTTTGCATCTATTATATGTACTTTCAATTAATTTCCACCATTATTATTATTGTTGTTGTTGTTGTTAGAGATGGGATCCCACTATGATGTCCAGGATGATCTCAAACTCCTGGCCTCACGAGATCCTCCTGCCTTGGCCACAAGCATTTTTCTAATGCCTGTTCTGTACTGGGCACTAATGAACAAACTAAACAAAAAACCTACCCATGTGGAGCATGCATTCTAACAGAGAGAGATAAATGATAAAAACAAGATAAATAAGTTATGTAATATTTTAGTAGTAGGTGCCATGAAGAAAATGCCAAGTGAGGAAGTAGCATAAGATGTTCCAGAGGCTGTGGCTGGGGAGAAGAGTTCCCTTTGGTCAGGAACCTCACTGAGGTTGAAGGAGCAAGCCAAATGGGTATTTGAGGGAACTTGCTCCAGGTGGAGGTAATAACAGTTGCAAAGGCCCTGGGGTAGAACAGCAGAAAACTCAGCATGGTCCGAGTGGAGAAAGAAGAAAGGAAATATGCCCAAAGGGTGGAACACATAGGCTCTTCATAGTTCTGTGTGGGCCATTGGAAGGTCTTTGGTGCTTTACTTTGAACAAAATGAAGTAGCTGGGCAGGGTGGCTAAAGCCTGTAATCTCAGCACTTTGGGAGGCCAAGGAGAGATCACTTGAGGCCGGGAGTTTGAGACCAGCCTGGGCAACATAGAGGGAGCCCTGGGAACTCATTTCTACAAAAAAAAAAAGTCTGGTGTGGTGACATGTGTTTTAGTCTCAGTTACTCAAAACGCTGAGGTGGGAGGATTATTTGAGCCCAGGAGTTCAAGGTTGTGGTGAGCTATGATTGTGCCACTCTACTCCAGCCTAGGTGACAGAGTGAGATTGTTATAAGGAAAGAAAGGAAGGAAGGAAGAAAGAAAGAAAGAAAGAAAGAAAGAAAGAAAGAAAGAAAGAAAGAAAGAAAGAAAGAAAGAAAGAAAGAATGAAAGAAAGAAGGAAAGAAAGGAAGGAAGGAAGGAAGGAAGGAAGGAAGGAAGGAAGGAAGGAAGGAAGGAAGGAAGGAAAAGGGAGGGAAAGAGAAAGAAAGGAGGGAGGGAAGGAAGGAAGGAAAGAAAGAAAGAAGGAAGGGAGGAAAGAAAGAAAGAAGGGAGGGAGGAAAGAAAGAAAGAAAGAAGGGAGGAAAGAGAAAGAAAGAAAGAAAGAAAGAAAGAAAGAAAGAAAGAAAGAAAGAAAGAAAGAAAGAAAAGAGCTCCTGGAGGGTTTGGCAAATAATAGGATTTCTTTTGCGTTGCAGTGGGATTTTTTTCAAGAGGACAGACCAAAAGGATTGAATAGCCACTATATTTTTCTCTGACACCCAACCTTGGCTTGAATCCAGGTACAACTGTAACACCAAATGTATTGCCCACTCTAGAACCCATGCCTCTGAGATGAATGAGAAAGAGCCCCCAACTATGAGGGCTGAGCCCTGGGCTGATCTGAGGGTAGGAGCCCGGAGCAGTTCCTGGAAGGAGTGTGGGTGCCTCTTGGTAACTGACCTCCAGGGCATCAGGAATGTGGCATCTGCCCTCAGCTGCAACTGAGTGAGGAGAAAGACAAAGGGAGAAATGCAGCCCAGGGGCTGTGCAGTGTGCAGGCCCAAGGATTGCTCAACAGGCTCCGTGGAGTCTCCCTGACTCCCCTCTGTCTGGTCCCCTCCCCATACCTCCAATCAGTCTCCAAGTCACAGGAGTAAGAAGCTGCTTCCAATTGGAGTCACTGACCCTCTCAGGCCATCAAGGGAGGAACTTGACAGAAGCCAGTGCTCAGGGAGGAGGAGTAGGAAGATGGGGGTGGGGGAAGGGGGAGATGTTGGGCGGTGGGAACCTCAGGGCCTGATCCTGATCCCTGTCTTCCTGAATGCTCAGGGCTCCCAGCCAGTGCCGCAATCTAGCATGCAGAATGTGACCCGAGAAACACTCAGATCCAGATTTGAACCCTATCTGACATGTACAGAAGCTGCATGACTTTGAGCAAGTGGATGAAACTCTCTGAGTCTCAGTTTCCTCATCAGTGGAATGGAGAGCATATGCTACTTACTTCATGAGGTTTAACCAAGGACACAAGTGAAGCGCTTAGCACAGAACCTGTGACCAGTGAGAGCACGTGACATATACTGGTCCCTTTTATCACCACCCAATCCTCAAGGCTGCCCCATCTCCCTGCATGCCTGGATCCAGACTTGGCTCAGCAGTGCAGGGTGGGGCAACTTCCAGGCTAAGCCTGAGGGGACTCTGGGCTAATTTGGGTTGTGGGGGGGTCCATGCAGGAACCGGCATCAGACATAAGAAGTGAGAAGACACCTCTGGGACTGTTTAAACGTTTGTTTTTACCTCCTCCACTGTGGATACACTTTTCATGGTGTCTCAGCATAAACATGTTCATGTGGAAACACAAATTTCAAGAAACAATACTTACTCTCATGCTCCAGTTTCTGATCACTTCTATTTCATCAAAAATATTAAATACGGGTCACAACCCAAACACACACACACACAGCAGAGAGAGAGAGAGAGATTTAAAAATGAAACATGAAGTGCCCTCCCAGGTCTGGAACACAGATGATCTCACAACTGGCCCATCTGAGCCTGGGTCATGGCTGCGTGGGTTGGCAGATGAACAGGTCCCACAGCCACTGTGGCTTTCTTCTTTGGGTCCCCAGAGGTCCACCAAGAAGCCTGCTGAGCAGACACAGGAGGCAGAGAAGCCTATAGACAGACAAACCCCTGGGAGGCTGTTTCAGACCCACCCCAGGAAGGGCCTTCCACCCAGTAGAGCAACCCTTGGGGACCGTGGGGTGAGTTTTCACGTTGAACATACTGAAGCAGGGGCAAGATGGCCATGTGCCAAGCAGCCTGGACAGTGTGACATGACCTGGGAAGGACTGAAGGACTTGGGCACCTGAGAGGCAGTAGAGCATGGTGGTTAGCACAGGGTTTTGCTGCCAAACCACCTAGGGCTTAGCCCTTGTCCTGGCTCATGACCTCCCATGGTCAAATCATTTAACTTCTCTATGCCTCAGTTTCCTCCCTTACAAAATGAGGAAGATGTAATTCCTCAACGGTTTCTTTAAGGACTGTGTGTGTGTATGTGTGCCCTAGAAGAGCGCCTGGCACTATTGTCATTTTAATTGCTCAGTCAGATGGAGGTGCTCACTGGCTGGTAGCCAGCTGGGTTGGTGCCAGCATGTGCCATATGAGGCCCTGAGGTAGAGCTTTCACCCCACAGCCTCTACACCAGTGAGGCAGGTTCTCCCTGTGACTGATGGGAGTGGCAGTAATGTGGATGCATGCTCATCCTGCAGCTGCCCTCAGCCAGAGCCCCTCCACGGACACCCTCCATCATTCATTGATAATTTGCTTGCTGGTTGGAGGCAGGGGAAGGGTGGAAGGTGATGAGGGGAGGAGGAGATTAGTTCTTA
>NW_007132863.1:0-653 GCF_000164805.1 Carlito syrichta | reverse complement strand
AGGAAGAGAAAGAAGAAAGAAAGAAAGAAAGAAAGAAAGAAAGAAAGAAAGAAAGAAAGAAAGAAAAGAGCTCCTGGAGGGTTTGGCAAATAATAGGATTTCTTTTGCGTTGCAGTGGGATTTTTTTCAAGAGGACAGACCAAAAGGATTGAATAGCCACTATATTTTTCTCTGACACCCAACCTTGGCTTGAATCCAGGTACAACTGTAACACCAAATGTATTGCCCACTCTAGAACCCATGCCTCTGAGATGAATGAGAAAGAGCCCTCAACTATGAGGGCTGAACCCTGGGCTGATCTGAGGGTAGGAGCCCAGAGCAGTTCCTGGAAGGAGTGTGGGTGCCTCTTGGTAACTGACCTCCAGGGCATCAGGAATGTGGCATCTGCCCTCAGCTGCAACTGAGTGAGGAGAAAGACAAAGGGAAAAATGCAGCCCAGGGGCTGTGCAGTGTGCAGGCCCAAGGATTGCTCAACAGGCTCCGTGGAGTCTCCCTGGCTCCCCTCTGTCTGGTCCCCTCCCCATACCTCCAGTAAGGCTCCAAGTCACAGGAGTAAGAAGCTGCTTCCAATTAGAGCCACTGACCCTCTCAGGCCATCAAGGGAGGAACTTGACAGAAGCCAGTGCTCAGGGAGGAGGAGTAGGAAACTGGGG
>NW_007132862.1:0-707 GCF_000164805.1 Carlito syrichta | reverse complement strand
GAAGCTGCATGACTTTGAGCAAGTGGATGAAACTCTGTGAGTCTCAGTTTCCTCATCAGTGGAAATGGAGAGCATATGCTACTTACTTCATGAGGGTTTAACCAAGGACACAAAGTGAAGCGCTTAGCACAGAACCTGTGACCAGTGAGAGCACGTGACATATACTGGTCCCTTTTATCACCACCCAATCCTCAAGGCTGCCCCATCTCCCTGCGTGCCTGGATCCAGACTTGGCTCAGCAGTGCAGGGTGGGGCAACTTCCAGGCTAAGCCTGAGGGGACTCTGGGCTGATTAGGGTGGGGGGGGGTCCATGCAGGAGTCGGCATCAGACATAAGAAGTGAGAAGACACCTCTGGGACTGTTTAAATGTTTGTTTTTACCTCCTCCACCATGGATACACTTTTCATAGTGTCTCAACATAAACATGTTCATGTGGAAACACAAATTGCAAGAAACAATACTTACTCTCATGCTCCAGTTTCTGATCACTTCTATTTCATCAAAAATATTAAATGCGGGTCACAACCCAAACACACACACAGAGAGAGAGAGAGAGAGAGAGAGAGATTTAAAAATCAAACATGAAGTGCCCTCCCAGGTCTGGAACACAGATGATCTCATGACTGGCCCATCTGAGCCTGGGCCATGGCTGCATTGGTTGGCAGATGAACAGGTCCCACAGCCACTGTGGCTCTCTTCTGTGAGTC
>NW_007132861.1:0-962 GCF_000164805.1 Carlito syrichta | reverse complement strand
GGTGCTTAGAATTAATTATGTTTTATTATTCAGTTTACTGGACAACTTTTTTATCTTTTTCTATAATCAGAAAAATACAGTCAGGTGCTAATATTAGTTAATTTTTAAAACTCTATTATCAAAAAGCAAACACAAAATTAGATACCTATTAAACAGAAAATTAGAAATTAAGATTATATATGATTAAAAATAATCAACTAAAAACAAAAAATAAAGAAAAATCATGTTAATAAAAAAAGATTAAGCCGGGCTCGGTGGCTCGGCCTGTAATCCCGCACCTTTGGGAGGCTGAGGTAAGTGGATTGCCTGAGCCTGCGGGTCCAAGACCTGCCCAGATAACTTGGCATCTGAGACCTCATCGCTACAATAAATCAAAAATTAGTTGGGCATGGTAGCACATGCCTGTAGTTCTAGATACTTGGAAGGCTGAGGCGGGAGGATTACTGGAGTCTAGCAGGTCAAGGCTGCGGTGGCCGGGAGTGTGCCACTGCACTCCAGTCGGGGCCATGGAGTGAGACTCCAACTCAAAAAAGAAATAAAATCTACAACTTCTGTTAATCAAACAGACTTAAGAAAATAAATAGGCAAGGCATATAGTAGGAAAAAATATTGGCAGCCATATCTGACAAAGAACTTGTGGCCAGACAACCAATTTTAAAAATAAGTAACAACTTTTAAGAGATACTCCACAAGGGAATATGAATAGCCAATAAGCACACACAAAAGTGGTTAATAAATATTATTATTAGTCATCAAGGAAATGCAAGTTAAAGCTACAATGACACACCGATCTATTCCCTAGACTGTCTAAAGTTAAAAAGACAATGCCACAAATGGCCCTGCCTGCCACTGCTGGTGGGCAAGTAAAAGAGCCCAATTTAGAAAATAAGTGAGGCAGGGGTGAAGGCACAGATGATACAAGTGTGGCAGGGGTATGGCAGGGGTGCGGGTACAGAGAGATG
>NW_007132860.1:0-7908 GCF_000164805.1 Carlito syrichta | reverse complement strand
TGGCAACTATAGTGTTTTTCACATAAATTCTGAATGTTTTATTCGGCTTAAATTGAAACGTGTTGAGATTCCAGATCTATATCATTCTTAGAAAACTGAAACTTGAGTTTCAGTGTACCTAAGTGTTATTCAGAAGGCAGAATGCATAATAAATCTTAAAAATTGTAGAAAATAAAACAGTATCGTAATATAATACAGCTTTTTACATTCTTAAAATTTGTGTACATTTTCTTGGTGCACTCTATTTTTTCTGCTTGTTAATTTTGATTAAATGTTACAGATGTGCAATCCTTAGAGAAAAGTTTCCCTTACATATTTGAAGAAAATATAAAATCACATTCCCTTTATATTTTAACACAATTTATATTTTTAAAAGAGTATTTCCATTGAATCCCCTAGTATTTTCTCTACCTAAGACATAATGCTGTACTCTGTAAAAATTGTCCGATTAATCTGTTAGTTTTAATCACCAACCTCTTAAAATGAGGCACACAAAAAAGAGAATTTGGGGCCCAATACGTATAAACCAAAAGAACATGTAGATTTTCAAGTAGTAAATATTTTGACTCTGCATTAGTTTAAAAATTTAAATAATTGAAAATTCTGGAAAATTGATTATGATCTTAGCAAAAGCAATGTTCAAATCCTGAAGGAAAATCTGCTCAAAGGCTGTTACACAATACTAAAAACATCCAAAGTTTATAAACTAAAGAAAGTGTCAAAATATTATTTGGTTCTGCTACAACCAATCTCCAACATGACTCCGTGATCATAATAATAAAAGAGTACCTCGTGGGCAACTCCCTCAGGTCTCCTCCCAGTTTGGGAGTTTCTGTGTCCTCTCAAAAAAGCCTGGTTTAAAAAAAAAGACTTCCTCATTTAGAGGATTCTTGGTTGTTCACATACCCCGGGAGCAATTTTTGGATGTGTTCAGCATGTGAACACATGGTTACCTTCACTTCCTTGGAATGAAATCGAACGTGTCTACTGCATTTGGCACAACACTGTACACTAGTGCTTGAAGCATAAGGATTGCTCAGTAGTCCAGGTCTTTCCCATTATGATTTCAAAGTCCTGAGGCTGATGTCACAAATGACAATTTGACAATCTTCTTTCCCTGACTTTACTTACCTCTTTTAATGTAAAAATTAGCCTATTAGTCAATCTACAGATTAAATGAATAATGATTAATTAACATCACTCTTCTTAGACCTGGAAATTACAAAAAAAGAATTCATATGAAACCATAAACCATCATGAATAGTCAAAAGAAACTTATCAAAAGAAACAAGCAGGAGGTATCGCAGTTCCAGACTTCTAATTTGACAATATGTTTACAGTAATCAACACAGCCTGGTATTGGTACAAGAATAGAGCCATAGGCCAATGGATCAGGACAGAGAATGAAATGCTCAAATCCTCATCCAACACTTCTTTGAAAAATCCTCCAAGACCCACTAGGCAATGGAGAACATATTCAGCAAATGGTGCTGAGGAATGGTTGAAAATATGCACAACATTGAAACAGGACCACTATCTATCAACATACACATAAACTCTATATGGATCAAAGACCTAAACGTAAAACAACAAAATTATAAAAATCTTAGAAAACGCAGGAAACACCATTATGGAAACTGGAATTGGAAACTAATTCTTCTTCAGTGCCCTAAATACACATGCCTTAAGACTTAAGTAAGACAAGTGGGGTCTCGTCAAATTCATATACTTCTGCAAAGCAAAAGAAACCGTCAGAAGGATAGGGATAAAGTCAACAGAATGGGAAAAACGATTCTCCACCTATATATCTGTAAAGAGGTATTACATTTAGGATCTACAAGAATCTAAAACACTCAGAAAAAACAGAAAAACATTCACTTTGAAAAGTGTTCAAAATACGTGATTGGACACTTTTCATTGGAAGAGATACAGGCAGCCAGCAGACACATGAAAATTGCTCAGTCTCCGTCATCATCAAAGAAATGCAAATGAAACTTTGAAATACCACATACCCCCTGTAAGACTGGCCATCATTAATAAAACAAACCATAACAGATGCAGGTCAGGATTTTGGAAGAAATAAATGCTTCTACACTGCATGTGGACTGAAAAGGAGAGCAACATCTTTGGAAAATAGTGTGGTGGTTTGTAAAGGGACAAAATCTTGACCGACCATGTGACTCAGAAATTCCCCTGTAGATAATATACCTGGAGGAACTCAAATCATTTTACCAAAAAGATACCTGCACCCATATGTTTTTTGCAGCTCTAATCACAATTGCAAAAAATCATGGTACCAAACATGTTGCCCATCAAAACTGGAATGGGTAAACAAATGAGTTCTATACACAGTGGAATATTATACAGTCATCAAAAAGGAAATATAGAAGGATTTTGCAGAATGTTTGATGGATATCAGGTAGATCATTTTCAGTGATTTATCACAGATCCAAATAACAGAGTTCCATATATTCTCACTCATGAGCTGAACTGGATCTCTTACAGTGCTGTAAGCAAGTGATTGGCAATAGTGGAAACCTGTTTATGGGAAGGAGTGAGATTGGCAGTGGAGTGTAACTGATAAGGAAGGGAGGGGCAAACCTCATCAACCAGGGACCATGTATAATGAATAGATGTACATCTAACTGTGAATTGTGACCCATATTTTTTTAAAAATTAAAATAAATAAATAAATGAAAGCTGTAAAACATGCAACTGACTTTAGTTGTTTTCTATTTTTTAATTTTTTTTACTTTAAAAATGGTTATAATTCTGGGTTCAGCCTATAAACGTTATATATGCAGGGATTAATTTTTTTTAAGAATTGTATGATACTCCAATGATAACTCCTTTTCCTTTGAATATGTTGGAATACATGGTACAATTCGGCCTTCAAAATTGACAACTACAGTGTTTCTCACATAAATTCTGAATGTTTTGCTGTGCCTAAATTGAAACTTGTTGAGCTTCCAGATCTACATCATTCTTAGAAAACTGAACCTTGAGATTCAGTGTACCTAAGTGCTATTCAAAAGGCAGAATGCATAATAAATCTTAAAAATGTTAGATAATAAAACCGTATCACAATTTAATACAACTTTTTTCCTTCTTAAAATTTGTGTAAATTTTCTTGGTGCACTCTGTATTTTCTGCTTGTTAATTTTGATTAAATGTTACTGAAGTGCAATCCTTAGAGCAAAGTAATCACATTCCCTTTATATTTTAACCCAATTTATACTTCTAAAAGAGTATTTTCATTGACTTCCCTAGTATTTTCTCTACATAAGACATAATGCTGTACTCTGCATCAAAGTATCTGATTAATCTGATACTTTTAATCACCAACCGTTTAAAATGAGTCACACAGAAAAAATAGAATTTGGGGGCCAATATGTATAAACCAAAAGAACATTGAGATGTACAATGTAGGAAGCATTTGGGATCTGCATTAATTTACAAATTCAGATAATTGAAAATTCTGGAAAATTTATTATGATCTTAGTAAAAGCAAAGTTCAAATCCTGTAGGAAAAACTTCTCAAAAGCTGATACACAATACTAAAAACATACAAAAGTTTCTAAACTAAAGAAAGAGCCAAAATATTATTTGGTTGTGGCATATCCAAGCTCCAACAGGACTCAGTGACCATAATAATAAAAGACTACCTTGTGGGCAACTCCCTCAGGTCCCCTCCTAGTTTGGTAGTTTTTCAGTCCTCTCAAAAAAGACTGCTTTAAAAAAAAAAAAAACTACCTCGTTCAGAGGATTCGTGAATCGTCACTTACCCCTGGAGAAATTTTTGGATGTGTTCATCAAGTGAACACAAGGTTATCTTCACTTCTTGGAATGAAATCCATCGTGTCTACCGCATTTGGCAGAGAACTGTACACAAGTGTTTGAAGACTAAGGACTGCTCAGTAGTCAAGGTCCCTCCCATTATGATGTCAAAGGTCTGAGGCTGATGTCCTAGAAGACAATTTGACATGCTTGTTTCCCTGAATTTACCTACCTCTTTTTTTTTTGAGTTGGAGTGTCACTCTGTCGCCCAGACTGGAGTGCAGTGGCGCTCCCGGCCACCACAACCTCAGTCTGCTGGGCTCCGGCGATCCTTCTGCCGCAGCCTTCCGAGTAGCCGGGATTACAGGCATGTACTACCACGCCCAGCTGATGTTTTGATTTATTGCAGAGATGAGGTCTCATTGTCCAAGTGGTTCTCGCACCCATGGGCTCAGGCAATTCACTCAACTCAGCCTCCCAAAGTCGCGAGATTTCAGGCTGAGCCACCGAGCCTGGTTCCCTGCCCTTTTTAATGTAAAAATCAGCCTTTTAGTTAATTTACAGGTTCAATGAAACAACCATTAAGCTAACATCATTCTTATCAGACGTGGAAATTACAAAAAAGAATCATATGAACCGTAAACCATCATGAATATAAAAAGAAACCTATCAAAACAAACAAAGCAGGAGGTATCGCAGTTCCAGACTTCAAATTTTACTATATGTTTACAAAAATCAACACAGCCTGGTATTGCTACAAGAATATGTCAATAGGCCAATGGATCAGGACAGAGAATGAAATGCTCAAATTCTCAACCAACTCATCTTGGAAAAAACCTCCAAGACTAACTGGGTAATGGAGAACATTGTCAGTAAATGGTGCTGGAAAAATGCTGACAACATGCACAAGATTGAAACAGGACCACTATCTTTCAACATACACATTAACTCTATATGAATCAAAGACCTAAATCTAAACAACAAATTACAAAAATCTAAGAAAATGCAGGAAACACCATTAGGGAAACTGGAATCGGAAACTAATTCTTCTTCTGGGCCCTAAATACCCATGACTGAAGACGTAACTAAGACAAGTGGGATCTCATGAAATTAATACTTCTGCAAAGCAAAAGAAACCATCAGAAGGGCAGGGATAGAGCCAACAGAATGGCAAAAACTATTTTCCACCTATATATCTGTAAAGAGGCACTACATCTAAGATCAACAAGAAACTCAAACACTCAGAAACATCAGACAAACATTCACTTTGAAAAGTGTGAAAAATACGTGATTGGACACTTTTCATAAGAAGAGATACGGGCAACCAGTAGACACATGAAAATTGCTCAGCCTCACTCATCATCAGGGAAATGCAAATGAAACCACTTTGAAATACCACATACCCCCTGTAAGACTGGCCATCATTAATAAAACAAACCATAACAGATGTAGGTCAGGATTTTGGAAGAAATAAAGGCTTCTACACTGCATGTGGACTGAAGAGTACAGCAACATCTTTGAAAAATAGTGTGGTTGTTTGTAAAGGGACAAGATCTTGACTGACCATGTGACTCAGATATTGCGCTGTAGAGAATATAACTGGAGGAACTCAAATCATTTTACCATAAAGATACCAGCCCCCGTAAGTTTTTTGTAGCTCTAATCACAATTGCAAAAAAACAAGGTACCAAACATGTTGCCCATCAAAGCTGGAATGGGTAAAATAATAGAGGTATATACACGGTGGAATATTATGCAGCCATAAAAAAGAAAAGATAGAAAGATTTTGTAGAACGTTTGATGGATATATGTAGGTCATTTTCAGTGATTTATCACAAAACCAAAGAACAGATTTCCATATGTTCTCATTCATGAGCTGAATTGGATCACTTATACTGCTGTAAGAAAGTGATTGGCAGTAGTGGAAACATTTTTAGGGGAAGGGGTGAGATTGGCAGTGGAAGGATATTGCTAAGGAAGGGAGGGGCATATCTCTCAACCAGAAACCCTGCATAATCAATGATTGTATATCTAACTCTGAACTGTAACCAACATTTTAAAAAATATTAAAATTAATTAATTAATTAAAGCTGTAAAACATTCAAATGACTTTATTTGTCTACTCTATTTTTTTTTTTACTTTAAAAATGGTTACAATTCAGGGTTGGACATAGAAATGTTCATCATGCAGGGACAGATTTTTTAAGAATTGTATAATACTCCAATGATAACTTAATTTCCTTTAAAACGTTGGAATACATGGTATAATTCTGCCTTTAAAATGGACAACTACAGTGTTTCTCACATAAATTCTGAATGCGTTATTCTGCCTAAATTGAAACTTGTTGAGATTTCAGATGTATACCATTCTTAGAAAACTGATTCTTGAGATTCAGTGTACCTAAGAGCTATTCAAAAGGAAGAATGCAGAGTAATTTTTTAAAAAATTAGAAAATAAAACAGTATCATAATATAATACAGTTTTTTTCAATCTTAAAATGTGTGTAAATTTTCGTGGTGCACTCCGTTTTTTCTGCTTGTTAATTTTGATTAAATGTTACAGAGGTGCAATCCTTAGAGAGAAGTAATCACATTCCCTTTATATTTTAACACAATTTTTACTTTTAAAAGAGTATTTTCATTAAATCCCCTAGTATTTTCTCTACGTAAGACATAATGCTGTACTCTGCAACAAAGTATCCGATTAATATGATACTTTTAATCTCCAACCATTCAAAATGAGGCACACAGAAAAAATAGAATTTGGGGGCCAATATGTATAAACCAAAATAACATGGAGATGTACAAAATAGTAAGTATTTAGCCTCAGCGTTAGTTTAAAAATTTAGATAATTGGAAATTCTGGAAAATTGATTATGATCTTAGCAAAAGCAAAGCTTAAATCTTGTAGGGAAAACTGCACAAAGTCTGTTAACAATACTAAAAACATCCAAAAACTTTCTAAACTAAAGAAAGTGCTAAAATATTATTTGGTTGTGCTATAACCAAGCTCCATCAGGACTCTGTGCTCATAATAATAAAAGACAACTTCGTGGGTAACTCCCTCAGGTCCCCTCCCAGTTTGAGAGTTTATCGGTCCTCTCAGTAAAGACTGCTTTAAAAAAAAAGAATACCTCGTTTAGGGGATTCTTGAATGGTCACTTACCCCTGGAAAAATTTTTGGATGTGTTCACCATGTTAACACATGGTTATCTTCACTTCTTCACGTGTCTACCGCATTTAGCAGAGCACTGTACACAAGTGCTTGAAGCCTAAGGATTGCTCAGTAGTCAAGGTCTCTCCCATTATGATGTCAAAGGTCAGAGACTGATGTCATAAATGACACTTTGACATGCTTTTTCCCTGACTTTACTTACCTCTTTTAAAGTAAAAATTAGTCTTTTAGTCAATCTACAGATTCAATGAAAAAACTTTCAGTGAAAGTTAACATCATTCATATCAGACCTGAAAATACAAAAAAAATTCATATGATACCATAAACCATCATGAATAGCCAAGAGAATATATCAAAAGAAACAAAGCAGGAGCTATCGCAGTTCCAGACTTCAAATTTTACTATATGTTTACAGAAATCAACACAGCCTGGTATTGGTACAAGAATATTTACAAAGCCCAATGGATAAGGACAGAGAATGAAATGCTCAAATCCTCAACCAACTCATCTTTAAAAAAAACCTCCAAGACCCACTGGGTAATGGAGAAAACATTCAGTAAATGGTGCTGGGAAAAGGCTGACAACACGCACAAGATAGAAACAAGACACCTATCTATCACCATACACATTAACTCTATAGGGATCAAAGAACTAAACGTAAAGCAACAAATTATAATAATCTTAGAAAACGCAGAAGACACCATTACATAAACAGGAATCGGAAACTAATTACTCTTCAGGGTTCTATATAACCATGACTTATGATGTAAGTAAGACAAATGGGAGCACATCAAATTAATATACTTCTGCAAAACATAAGAAACCATCAGAAGGGCAGGGATAGAGCCAACAGAATGGGAAAGACGATTCTCAACCTATACATCTGTAAAGAGGCATTACATCTAGGATCTACAAGAAACTCAAACACTCAGAAAAATCTGAAAAAACATTCCCTT
>NW_007132859.1:0-380 GCF_000164805.1 Carlito syrichta | reverse complement strand
GGGTACCTGAAAGGTGGAGATGACGCTGGCAATTGGGTGGAAGAAGAAAGAGAGAAATATATATATATTTAATATATATATAAATATATAAATATATATATATTTTATATATATATATATATAGAGAGAGAGAGAGAGAGAGAGAGAGAGAGAATGAAAGAGACTGGACTCCAGTCTAGTGCAGAAGTGATGTGTGTTATTGGGAATTTAAACGGGTCTTTTATACACAAAGTCAGATGTGGGTGGAACGTCCCCCACCCACCAGAAACCTTAATCAATGAAAACTTAATCAATTATTGCCTTTAAATCCTTTTCCTAGGATAATCTTAAAATGCCATAACAAAGGATAACCTAATCCGTGACTGACATATTCTATAAAC
>NW_007132858.1:0-1011 GCF_000164805.1 Carlito syrichta | reverse complement strand
AAAGAATGAAAGAGACTGGACTCCAGTCTAGTGCAGAAGTGAAGTGTGTTATTGGGAATTTAAACGGGTCTTTTATACACAAAGTCAGATGTGGGAGGGACGTCCCCCACCCACCAGAAACCTTAATCAATGAAAACTTAATCAATTATTGCCTTTAAATCCTTTTCCTAGGATAATCTTAAAATGCCATAACAAAGGATAACCTAATCCGTGACTGACATATTCTATAAACCTTTTTCAGACTAAGTTGGTGGATTTATGCCAAGTTAAACAATTCTATAGAAGCTTAAGTATTTACTTTACAAACGAAAGTGGCCCATCCCAGAATGTTTGGAATGTGTACCAGTCCAAAGTTCACAGTGGACTTAGTGCTGAGTAGAAAGGGGGAGGAAATGGGGTCAAATAGCTCCTGAACGCATCCTAGTGGTCTCAGGGTCAAAGGCCCTTCCTGATCCTGCTCAGTGGGACTCCGTGGCTGGCTCCCAACAATTGCTGAGTCACATTGTAGGTCAATATCTTGTCCCCTTAGAAACAACCACACTGTTTTCCAAAGATGTTGCTCTACTATTCAGTCCACATGCAGTTTAGAAGCATTTATTTTTTCCCAAATTCTTGCCAGCCTCTGTTATTGTTTGTTTTATTAATGAGGGCCAATCTTACAGAGGGTATGTGGTATTTCAAATTGGTCTCACTTGCATTTCTTTGATGATGAGTGAGGCTGAGCAATGTTTATGTGTCTGCTAGCAGCCTGTATTCCTTCTTATGAAAAGTGTCCAATTTTGCACATTTTTAAAAGGGTATGTTTGTCTGATTTTTCTGAGTGTTTGTGTTTCTTGTAGATACTAGATGTTATGCTATTTTATGGATATATAGTTGGAGAATCGTTTTTCCCATTCTGTTGGATGTATCACTGCTCTTCTGATGGTTTCTTTTGTTTTGCAGAAGTATATTAATTTGGTGAGATCCCACTTGTTTATGTTACTTTTTATGGCATGGGTATTTAGGGTCTGA
>NW_007132857.1:0-748 GCF_000164805.1 Carlito syrichta | reverse complement strand
TTCCAGCCGTTGAGCCGTTTGTCTCTCAGGATTTGAACATCGCTTCACAAACATCAAAGTCAGTTTTCTAGAATTTTCGATTATCTAAATTTTTATATGAATGAGGAGCCCAAATTCTTCTTTCTAAATCTCCATGTTATTTTGGTTTCTAAACATAGGGCTCCCAGTGGTCTCTTTTTGTGTGTGTGCATGATATTCAAGGCTTGTGGGTAAAAAGTATCACATTAATCCGAGACATTGTTGCAGAGTACACCATTATGTCTTAGGTAGAGAAAATCCTCGGGGATTCAGTGGAAATACACTTTGAAAAATAGAAATTGGTTTAAAATACAAGGGAAATATCATTTTATATTTCCTTCAAATAGGCAGGGGAACCTTTTGAGTAGGGGTTGCATATCTGTAAGTTTAAATTAAAATTCACCAGCAGAAAACACAGCGTGTCCCAAGAATATGTACAAAAGTTTTAAGAAAGGGAAAAGATATGTTAAATTATTCTACAGTTTTTCTTCTGAAATCGTTAAGATTTATTATGCATTCCGTCTTCTGAATAGCCACCATAGGTACTCTGATCCTCAATGTGAAGTTGACTTAGGATGATACACGTCTGGAATCTCAACACGTTTCAATTTGTGCAGAATAAATCATTCAGCATTTATGTGAGAAATGTAGTAGTGTCAAAGTAGAACCAAATGTACAATGGCCTCTCACGTATTAATAGGAAAGGAAGTTATAATGGGAGTCGTGCGCC
>NW_007132856.1:0-800 GCF_000164805.1 Carlito syrichta | reverse complement strand
CTTGTCTCTCAGGATTTGAACATCGCTTCACTAACATCAAAGTCAGTTTTCTAGAATTTTCGATTATCTAAATTTTTATATGAATGAGGAGCCCAAATTCTTCTTTCTAAATCTCCATGTTATTTTGGTTTCTAAACATAGGGCTCCCAGTGGTCTCTTTTTGTGTGTGTGCATGATATTCAAGGCTTGTCGGTAAAAAGTATCACATTAATCCGAGACATTGTTGCAGAGTACACCATTATGTCTTAGGTAGAGAAAATCCTCGGGGATTCAGTGGAAATACACGTTGAAAAATAGAAATTGGTTTAAAATACAAGGGAAATATCATTTTATATTTCCTTCAAATAGGCAGGGGAACCTTTTGAGTAGGGATTGCATATCTGTAAGTTTAAATTAAAATTCCCCAGCAGAAAACACAGCGTGTCCCAAGAATATGTACAAAAGTTTTAAGAAAGCGAAAAGATATGTTAAATTATTCTACAGTTTTTCTTCTGAAATCGTTAAGATTTATTATGCATTCCGTCTTCTGAATAGCCACCATAGGTACTCTGATCCTCAATGTGAAGTTGACTTAGGATGATACACGTCTGGAATCTCAACACGTTTCAATTTGTGCAGAATAAATCATTCAGCATTTATGTGAGAAATGTAGTAGTGTCAAAGTAGAAACCAAATGTACAATGGCCTCTCACGTATTAATAGGAAAAGGAAGTTATAATGGGAGTCGTGCGCCCTTCTTAGAAATCAATCCCTTCAAAAGGAACATTTCTATCCCCAACCCTGGACTGCAACTATCTTTT
>NW_007132855.1:0-916 GCF_000164805.1 Carlito syrichta | reverse complement strand
TGCATGATATTCAAGGCTTGTCGGTAAAAAGTATCACATTAATCCGAGACATTGTTGCAGAGTACACCATTATGTCTTAGGTAGAGAAAATCCTCGGGGATTCAGTGGAAATCCACGTTGAAAAATAGAAATTGGTTTAAAATACAAGGGAAATATCATTTTATATTTCCTTCTAATAGGCAGGGGAACCTTTTGAGTAGGGGTTGCATATCTGTAAGTTTAAATTAAAATTCACCAGCAGAAAACACAGCGTGTCCCAAGAATATGTACAAAAGTTTTAAGAAAGGGAAAAGATATGTTAAATTATTCTACAGTTTTTCTTCTGAAATCGTTAAGATTTATTATGCATTCCGTCTTCTGAATAGCCACCATAGGTACTCTGATCCTCAATGTGAAGTTGACTTAGGATGATACACGTCTGGAATCTCAACACGTTTCAATTTGTGCAGAATAAATCATTCAGCATTTATGTGAGAAATGTAGTAGTGTCAAAGTAGAAACCAAATGTACAATGGCCTCTCACGTATTAATAGGAAAGGAAGTTATAATGGGAGTCGTGCGCCCTTCTTAGAAATCAATCCCTTCAAAAGGAACATTTCTATCCCCAACCCTGGACTGCAACTATCTTTACAGGAAAAAAGTTAAAAAAAAAAAAAAAAATAGAAGAAAGCAAATACAGTCAGTTGCACGTTTTACAGCTTTTATTGACGTATTTATTTTATTTTAATTGTTGCACAATATGGGGTACAATTCAGAGTTAGATATTCAAACATTGATTACGCATGGTCCCTGGATGGTGAGGTCTGCCCCTCCCTCCCTTAACATATAACTCCACAGCCAATCCCACCCCTACCCCAAACAGTTTTCTACTACTGCCAATCACTTTCTTCTAGCACTCTAATCGATCAGTGCAGCT
>NW_007132854.1:0-783 GCF_000164805.1 Carlito syrichta | reverse complement strand
CATATCTTTAAGTTTAAATTAAAATTCACCAGCAGAAAACACAGCGTGTCCCAAGAATATGTACAAAAGTTTTAAGAAAGGGAAAAGATATGTTAAATTATTCTACAGTTTTTCTTCTGAAATCGTTAAGATTTATTATGCATTCCGTCTTCTGAATAGCCACCATAGGTACTCTGATCCTCAATGTGAAGTTCACTTAGGATGATACACGTCTGGTATCTCAACACGTTTCAATTTGTGCAGAATAAATCATTCAGCATTTATGTGAGAAATGTAGTAGTGTCAAAGTAGAAACCAAATGTACAATGGCCTCTCACGTATTAATAGGAAAGGAAGTTATAATGGGAGTCGTGCGCCCTTCTTAGAAATCAATCCCTTCAAAAGGAACATTTCTATCCCCAACCCTGGACTGCAACTATCTTTACAGGAAAAAAGTTAAAAAAAAAAAAAAAAAATAGAAGAAAGCAAATACAGTCAGTTGCACGTTTTACAGCTTTTATTGACGTATTTATTTTATTTTAATTGTTGCACAATATGGGGTACAATTCAGAGTTAGATATTCAAACATTGATTAGGCATGGTCCCTGGATGGTGAGGTCTGCCCCTCCCTCCCTTAACAATATAACTCCACAGCCAATCCCACCCCTACCCCAAAACAGTTTTCTACTACTGCCCATCACTTTCTTCTAGCACTCTAATCGATCAAGTGCAGCTCATGAGGGAGAACATTTGGAACTCTATTCTTTGTTTCCGTGGATAATTCACGGAGAATGACCGAATTTC
>NW_007132853.1:0-817 GCF_000164805.1 Carlito syrichta | reverse complement strand
GTTTAATTAAAATTCACCAGTAGAAAACACAGCGTGTCCCAAGAATATGTACAAAAGTTTTAAGAAAGGGAAAAGATATGTTAAATTATTCTACAGTTTTTCTTCTGAAATCGATAAGATTTATTATGCATTCCGTCTTCTGAATAGCCACCATAGCTACTCTGATCCTCAATGTGAAGTTGACTTAGGATGATACACATCTGGAATCTCAACACGTTTCAATTTGTGCAGAATAAATCATTCAGCATTTATGTGAGAAATGTAGTAGTGTCAAAGTAGAAACCAAATGTACAATGGCCTCTCACGTATTAATAGGAAAGGAAGTTATAATGGGAGTCATGCGCCCTTCTTAGAAATCAATCCCTTCAAAAGGAACATTTCTATCCCCAACCCTGGACTGCAACTATCTTTACAGGAAAAAAGTTAAAAAAAAAAAAAAAATAGAAGAAAGCAAATACAGTCAGTTGCACGTTTTACAGCTTTTATTGACGTATTTATTTTATTTTAATTGTTGCACAATATGGGGTACAATTCAGAGTTAGATATTCAAACATTGATTAGGCATGGTCCCTGGATGGTGAGGTCTGCCCCTCCCTCCCTTAACAATATAACTCCACAGCCAATCCCACCCCTACCCCAAAACAGTTTTCTACTACTGCCAATCACTTTCTTCTAGCACTCTAATCGATCAAGTGCAGCTCATGAGGGAGAACATTTGGAAACTCTATTCTTTGTTTCCGTGAAATTCACGGAGAATGACCGAATTCATATCCATCAAGCTTTCTGCAACATCCCTTATACCTGTCACTTGTCAGGG
>NW_007132852.1:0-686 GCF_000164805.1 Carlito syrichta | reverse complement strand
CTGGAATCTCAACACGTTGTGCAGAATAAATCATTCAGCATTTATGTGAGAAATGTAGTAGTGTGAAAGTAGAAACCAAATGTACAATGGCCTCTCACGTATTAATAGGAAAGGAAGTTATAATGGGAGTCGTGCGCCCTTCTTAGAAATCAATCCCTTCAAAAGGAACATTTCTATCCCCAACCCTGGACTGCAACTATCTTCACAGGAAAAAAGTTAAAAAAATAAAAAATAGAAGAAAGCAAATACAGTCAGTTGCACGTTTTACAGCTTTTATTGTCGTATTTATTTTATTTTAATTGTTGCACAATATGGGGTACAATTCAGAGTTAGATATTCAAACATTGATTAGGCATGGTCCCTGGATGGTAAGGTCTGCCCCTCCCTCCCTTAACAATATAACTCCACAGCCAATCCCACCCCTACCCCAAAACAGTTTTCTACTACTGCCAATCACTTTCTACTAGCACTCTAATCGATCAAGTGCAGCTCATGAGGGAGAACATTTGGAACTCTATTCTTTGTTTCCGTGGTAATTCACGGAGAATGACCGAATTCATATCCATCAAGCTTTCTGCAACATCCTTATACCTGTCACTTGTCAGGGATGCGTAACATTCCATTTTGTGTATGTTCCACATTCATTTTATCCATTCCAGCTTTGAAGTGCGACATGGTTGGTGTCA
>NW_007132851.1:0-842 GCF_000164805.1 Carlito syrichta | reverse complement strand
ACACGTTTCATTTGTGCAGAATAAATCATTCAGCATTTATGTGAGAAATGTAGTGTCAAAGTAGAAACCAAAGGTACAATGGCCTCTCACGTATTAATAGGAAAGGAAGTTATAATGGGAGTCGTGCGCCCTTCTTAGAAATCAATCCCTTCAAAAGGAACATTTCTATCCCCAACCCTGGACTGCAACTATCTTTACAGGAAAAAAGTTAAAAAAAAAAAAAAATAGAAGAAAGCAAATACAGTCAGTTGCACGTTTTACAGCTTTTATTGACGTATTTATTTTATTTTAATTGTTGCACAATATGGGGTACAATTCAGAGTTAGATATTCAAACATTGATTAGGCATGGTCCCTGGATGGTGAGGTCTGCCCCTCCCTCCCTTAACAATATAACTCCACAGCCAATCCCACCCCTACCCCAAAACAGTTTTCTACTACTGCCAATCACTTTCTTCTAGCACTCTAATCGATCAAGTGCAGCTCATGAGGGAGAACATTTGGAACTCTATTCTTTGTTTCCGTGATAATTCACGGAGAATGACCGAATTCATATCCATCAAGCTTTCTGCAACATCCTTATACCTGTCACTTGTCAGGGATGCGTAACATTCCATTTTGTGTATGTTCCACATTCATTTTATCCATTCCAGCTTTGAAGTGCGACATGGTTGGTGTCAGGTTTTTTTCAAATGTGATTAGAGCTGCAATAAGCATGCTTATGCAGATATCGTTTTGTAAAAGATCTGAGTTCCTCCAGGTTTATTCCCTACAGGGGAATTACAGGGTCACATGGTAGGTCAATTTCTTGTCCCTTTAGAAACCGCCACACTGATTTACAAA
>NW_007132850.1:0-758 GCF_000164805.1 Carlito syrichta | reverse complement strand
CATCCCCAACCCTGGACTGCAACTATCTTCACAGGAAAAAAGTTAAAAAAATAAAAAATAGAAGAAAGCAAATACAGTCAGTTGCACGTTTTACAGCTTTTATTGTCGTATTTATTTTATTTTAATTGTTGCACAATATGGGGTACAATTCAGAGTTAGATATTCAAACATTGATTAGGCATGGTCCCTGGATGGTAAGGTCTGCCCCTCCCTCCCTTAACAATATAACTCCACAGCCAATCCCACCCCTACCCCAAAACAGTTTTCTACTACTGCCAATCACTTTCTACTAGCACTCTAATCGATCAAGTGCAGCTCATGAGGGAGAACATTTGGAACTCTATTCTTTGTTTCCGTGGTAATTCACGGAGAATGACCGAATTCATATCCATCAAGCTTTCTGCAACATCCTTATACCTGTCACTTGTCAGGGATGCGTAACATTCCATTTTGTGTATGTTCCACATTCATTTTATCCATTCCAGCTTTGAAGTGCGACATGGTTGGTGTCAGGTTTTTTTCAAATGTGATTAGAGCTGCAATAAGCATGCTTATGCAGATATCGTTTTGTAAAAGATCTGAGTTCCTCCAGGTTTATTCCCTACAGGGGAATTACAGGGTCACATGGTAGGTCAATTTCTTGTCCCTTTAGAAACCGCTACACTGATTTCCAAAGATGTTGCTGTACTTTTCAGTCCACATGCAGTGCAGAAGCATTTTTTCCCCCAAATCTTTTCCAGCATCTGATATTGTTTGTG
>NW_007132849.1:0-807 GCF_000164805.1 Carlito syrichta | reverse complement strand
TGTCAGGGATGCGTAACATTCCATTTTGTGTATGTTCCACATTCATTTTATCCATTCCAGCTTTGAAGTGCGACATGGTTGGTGTCAGGTTTTTGTCAAATGTGATTAGAGCTGCAATAAGCATGCTTATGCAGATATCGTTTTGTAAAAGATCTGAGTTCCTCCAGGTTTATTCCCTACAGGGGAATTACAGGGTCACATGGTAGGTCAATTTCTTGTCCCTTTAGAAACCGCCACACTGATTTCCAAAGATGTTGCTGTACTTTTCAGTCCACATGCAGTGCAGAAGCATTTTTTTCCCCCAAATCTTTTCCAGCATCTGATATTGTTTGTGTTATTAATGAAGGCCGTTCTCACAGGGGTTAAGTGGTAGTTCAGTGTGGTTTTCCTTTGCATTTCTTTGATGATGAGTGAGGCTGAGCACGTTTTCATGTGTCTCCTGGCTTCCCACATCTCTTCTATGAGAAGTGTCCAATCATGTATTTTTGCCACTTTTTCACGGGATTGTTTGTCTCTTTTTCTGAGTGTTTGATTTTCTTGTAGCTCACAGATGTTATCACGTTGTCAGATACATAGCTGGAGAATCGTCTGTCCCATTCGGGGGCTGTCTGCTTGCTATTTTGATGTGTCTTGTAATTTGCAGAAGTTAATTCGTTTGGTACGATCCCAAGTGTCTAACATTCTTTTTAAGTTATGGGTATTGAGGGATCTGAAGTGAGTAGCTGCCGGTTCCTTTTTTCATAAAGGATTCTCCTGAGTTTCTGTGATGATTATAATTTGGTGTTTTACGTTTAGGTCTTGATCCAT
>NW_007132848.1:1990-3475 GCF_000164805.1 Carlito syrichta | reverse complement strand
AACAATCATGAAGAGCCGAAAGAATCCTTATCAAAAGATACAAAGCAGGAACTATCACTTTCCGCAATTGAAACTTTAGTATAAGTTTACAATAAGCCAAACAGCCTGGTATTGGTACTGGAAATGGTCCACAGGCTGATGGCTCAGGACAGAGAGTGAAATCCTCAAATTCTCACCCAACTCATCTATGAAGGAACCTCCAGGACCCACTGGGGAATGGAGAACCTATTCAGTACATGTTGCTGGGAAAGGTCTGACTACATGAACAAGATTCAAACAGGACCCCTCACTATCACCATACACATTAACTCTCAATGGATCAAAGACCTAAACGTAAAACACCAAATTATAATCATCACAGAAACTCAGGAGACTCCTTTATGAAAAAAGGAACCGGCAGCTACTCTCTTCAGATCCCTCAATACCCATAACTTAAAAAGAATGTTAGACACTTGGGATCGTACCAAACGAATGAACTTCTGCAAAATACAAGACACCATCAAAATAGCAAGCAGACAGCCCCCGAATGGGACAGACGATTCTCCAGCTATGTATCTGACAACGTGATAACATCTGTGAGCTACAAGAAAATCAAACACTCAGAAAAAGAGACAAACAATCCCGTGAAAAAGTGGCAAAAATACATGATTGGACACTTCTCATAGAAGAGATGTGGGAAGCCAGGAGACACATGAAAACGTGCTCAGCCTCACTCATCATCAAAGAAATGCAAAGGAAAATCACACTGAACTACCACTTAACCCCTGTAAGAACGGCCTTCATTAATAACACAAACAATATCAGATGCTGGAAAAGATTTGGGGGAAAAAAATGCTTCTGCACTGCATGTGGACTGAAAAGTACAGCAACATCTTTGGAAATCAGTGTGGCGGTTTCTAAAGGGACAAGAAATTGACCTACCATGTGACCCTGTAATTCCCCTGTAGGGAATAAACCTGGAGGAACTCAGATCTTTTACAAAACGATATCTGCATAAGCATGCTTATTGCAGCTCTAATCACATTTGAAAAAAACCTGACACCAACCATGTCGCACTACAAAGCTGGAATGGATCAAATGAATGTGGAATGTTATGCATCCATGACAAGTGACAGGTATAAGGATTTTGCAGAAAGCTTGATGGATATGAATTAGGTCATTCTCCGTGAATTATCACGGAAACAAAGAATAGAGTTCCAAATGTTCTCCCTCATGAGCTGCACTTGATCGATTAGAGTGCTAGAAGAAAGTGATTGGCAGTATTAGAAAACTGTTTTGGGGTAGGGGTGGGATTGGCTGTGGAGTTATATTGTTAAGGGAGGGAGGGGCAGACCTCACCATCCAGGGACCATGCCTAATCAATGTTTGAATATCTAACTCTGAATTGTACCCCATATTGTGCACAATTAAAATAAGATAATACATAAATAAAAGCTGTAAAACGTGCACTGACTCCATTTGCTTTCTTCTAGTTTTTATTTTTTT
>NW_007132848.1:0-1348 GCF_000164805.1 Carlito syrichta | reverse complement strand
GAGCCCTATGTTTAGAAACCAAAATAACATGGAGATTTAGAAAGAAGAATTTGAGCTCCTCATTCATATAAAAATTTAGATAATCGAAAATTCTAGAAAACTGACTTTTATGTTAGTGAAGCGATGTTCAAATCTGAGAGACAAACGGCTCAACGGCTGGAAAATAAAATGAAAAACATGCAGAAGTGTCTAAACCAGAGAAAGTGATGAAATATTATTAGGTTGTGCTATGACCAAGCTCCAACAAGTCTCTGTGACCATAGTAATGAAAGACTACATCGTGGGGAACCCCCTCAGGGACCTCCCACTGTGGGAGCTTCTCTGTCCTCTCAATAACTTCTGCGTGAAAACAAAAAGCCTACATTGCACAGTGGATTCTGGAATGGCCACTTACCCCTGCAGACGTTTTCGGATAGGTGTGAACACCTTGCTTCCTTCAATTCTTGGGAATGAAAATCCACCATGTCTTCCGCTTTTGTCAGAGCGCTGTACATAAATCCTTGATACTGAAGGCTTGCTCAGTCGTCAAGGTCCCGCCCATTATGATGTCACCGTTCTGAGGCTGATGTCATGAATGGCAAGCTGACATGCTTGCTTTCCTGACTTTGCTGACATCTTTTCATTGAAAAATTAGCCGTTTAGGCCAACGAGTGAAACAGGGAAAAAACCAAGAAGTTAACATCACTCTTCTCAGACCTGGAAATTACAATAGCGAATTCATCTGAAATTTAAAAAAATCATGAAGAGCCGAAAGAATCCTTATCAAAAGATACAAAGCAGGAACTATCACTTTCCGCAATTGAAACTTTAGTATAAGTTTACAATAAGCCAAACAGCCTGGTATTGGTACTGGAAAAGGTCCACAGGCTGATGGCTCAGGACAGAGAGTGAAATCCTCAAATTCTCACCCAACTCATCTATGAAGGAACCTCCAGGACCCACTGGGGAATGGAGAACCTATTCAGTACATGTTGCTGGGAAAGGTCTGACTACATGAACAAGATTCAAACAGGACCCCTCACTATCACCATACACATTAACTCTCAATGGATCAAAGACCTAAACGTAAAACACCAAATTATAATCATCACAGAAACTCAGGAGACTCCTTTATGAAAAAAGGAACCGGCAGCTACTCTCTTCAGATCCCTCAATACCCATAACTTAAAAAGAATCTTAGACACTTGGGATTGTACCAAACGAATTAACTTCTGCAAAATACAAGACACCATCAAAATAGCAAGCAGACAGCCCCCGAATGGGACAGACGATTCTCCAGCTATGTATCTGACAACGTGATAACATCTGTGAGCTACAAGAAAATCAACACTCAGAAAAGAGACAAACA
>NW_007132847.1:0-786 GCF_000164805.1 Carlito syrichta | reverse complement strand
TTGGTGTTTTACGTTTAGGTCTTGATCCATTGAGAGTTAATGTGTATGGTGATAGTGAGGGGTCCTGTTTGAATCTTGTTCATGTAGTCAGACCTTTCCCAGCAACATGTACTGAATAGGTTCTCCATTCCCCAGTGGGTCCTGGAGGTTCCTTCATAGATGAGTTGGGTGAGAATTTGAGGATTTCACTCTCTGTCCTGAGCCATCAGCCTGTGGACCTTTTCCAGTACCAATACCAGGCTGTTTGGCTTATTGTAAACTTATACTAAAGTTTCAATTGCGGAAAGTGATAGTTCCTGCTTTGTATCTTTTGATAAGGATTCTTTCGGCTCTTCATGATTGTTTTAAATTTCAGATGAATTCGCTATTGTAATTTCCAGGTCTGAGAAGAGTGATGTTAACTTCTTGGTTTTTTCCCTGTTTCACTCGTTGGCCTAAACGGCTAATTTTTCAATGAAAAGATGTGAGCAAAGTCAGGAAAGCAAGCATGTCAGCTTGCCATTCATGACATCAGCCTCAGAACGGTGACATCATAATGGGCGGGACCTTGACGACTGAGCAAGCCTTCAGTATCAAGGATTTATGTACAGCGCTCTGACAAAAGCGGAAGACATGGTGGATTTTCATTCCCAAGAATTGAAGGAAGCAAGGTGTTCACACCTATCCGAAAACGTCTGCAGGGGTAAGTGGCCATTCCAGAATCCACTGGGCAATGTAGGCTTTTTGTTTTCACGCAGAAGTTATTGAGAGGACAGAGAAGCTCCCACAGTGGGAGGTCCCTGAGGG
>NW_007132846.1:0-764 GCF_000164805.1 Carlito syrichta | reverse complement strand
TTCATGTAGTCAGACTTTTCCCAGCAACATGTACTGAATAGGTTCTCCATTCCCCAGTGGTCCTGGAGGTCCTTCATAGATGAGTTGGGTGAGAATTTGAGGATTTCACTCTCTGTCCTGAGCCATCAGCCTGTGGACCTTTTCCAGTACCAATACCAGGCTGTTTGGCTTATTGTAAACTTATACTAAAGTTTCAATTGCGGAAAGTGATAGTTCCTGCTTTGTATCTTTTGATAAGGATTCTTTCGGCTCTTCATGATTGTTTTAAATTTCAGATGAATTCGCTATTGTAATTTCCAGGTCTGAGAAGAGTGATGTTAACTTCTTGGTTTTTTCCCTGTTTCACTCGTTGGCCTAAACGGCTAATTTTTCAATGAAAAGATGTGAGCAAAGTCAGGAAAGCAAGCATGTCAGCTTGCCATTCATGACATCAGCCTCAGAACGGTGACATCATAATGGGCGGGACCTTGACGACTGAGCAAGCCTTCAGTATCAAGGATTTATGTACAGCGCTCTGACAAAAGCGGAAGACATGGTGGATTTTCATTCCCAAGAATTGAAGGAAGCAAGGTGTTCACACCTATCCGAAAACGTCTGCAGGGGTAAGTGGCCATTCAAGAATCCACTGGGCAATGTAGGCTTTTTGTTTTCACGCAGAAGTTTTTGAGAGGACAGAGAAGCTCCCACAGTGGGAGGACCCTGAGGGGGTTCCCCACGATGTAGTCTTTCATTACTATGGTCACAGAGACTTGTTGGAGCTTGGT
>NW_007132845.1:0-6594 GCF_000164805.1 Carlito syrichta | reverse complement strand
GCCATTCATGACATCAGCCTCAGAACTGTGACATCATAATGGGCGGGACCTTGACGACTGAGCAAGCCTTCAGTATCAAGGATTTATGTACAGCGCTCTGACAAAAGCGGAAGACATGGTGGATTTTCATTCCCAAGAATTGAAGGAAGCAAGGTGTTCACACCTATCCGAAAACGTCTGCAGGGGTAAGTGGCCGTTCAAGAATCCACTGGGTAATGTAGTCTTTTTGTTTTCACGCAGAAGTTATCGAGAGGACAGAAAAGCTCCCACAGTGGGAGATCCCTGAGGGGGTTCCCCACGAGGTAGTCTTTCATTACTATGGTCACAGAGACTTGTTGGAGTTTGGTCATAGCACAACCTAATAATATTTCATCACTTTCTTTGGTTTAGACACTTTTGAATGTTTTTCATATTATTTTCCAGCCTTAAACCGTTTTTCTCTCAGGGTTTGAACATTTTTCACTAACTTCAAAGTCAGTTTTCTAGAATTTTCAATTATCTAAATTTGTGTATGAATGAGTATCCCAAATATTTCTTTATAAATGTCCATATTTCTGAGTAGAGGAATTAAAAGATGGTAATGTAATTTTCTCCAACAACAAGTAATGATGATAGGGTTCCATCTTCTGGAAAGTAAGATGTTTTTGCAAATGTGTATAAAGATAAACAAGTTAAATTCTGGTTTATGAATGGGGCTTGTGTTCCAGGACTGTGACGCAGTGACACAGGCTATGTCAGCCACTCTAACTTGATACCTCAGCCCTTCCCTCCCCCCATTCCTATGACTTCCTTCTATTTTGGACATTGCTCTGCCTCACCCCCTCTGAAAAGGAGATGTTAGGAGAGGAGGTGGAGAGAATTTCCCTCCTTTATTTCTGATATGTTCCAGAAAGCTGTATTTTGATAGCATATTTACAAAATGCATTCTTACGTGTTAACCAGTGACATTTTTTCTTTAGAGAAATAGTTTCGTTTATTTACTAGAGTCCCTTATTGATGCCTGATGCTTATCTGACCTAAGGAGCTTGACCTTAAGGTGACTTACAGTGCTGACATCTCATCTTGACCGTTGTTGAGAGAGCCATTCTATGCAAACTGTAAGAGGGAAGATTTTTTCCCTTCATGGAAACTTCCCATTTTTTTCCTGTTGTTGACTTTCCTTAGATAAATCCATTTGGGATTAATTATCCTGCTCCAGTTAAGACTATCGATGAATAATTTTGCCAGAAAATAATGTTAAATACTTAAATTAGGAGGCTATCTGTGTCTTTACAGATGATATACACAGGTTGTAGGGAATAAGAGATGGTGCAGAAAGAAAGGTCAGTGTGAAATTAACATGTGTGTATTTGGGAAGGAGGAAACCACTGTCTCCTGGTAGATTGTCAAGGAACAAGGTCACTAGGCCTAGTACCCCAGGGGTTCAGGAAAATGTATTTTACATTATATGACAATTATGCTAGGAAAATAGTAAGGACAGCCCTAAAGGGAAGGGGCCAGGCAGCCAGTGCTGGGAATCATTTCAAACATTTCCAGAGAACAGAGTTTAGGCTCACTTGTGCAAGTGAGGCCTGATAAAGAGGTCTGATACATTCTTAGCCCCTAAGTCAATGTACTCTTACTTGTTCAAAATTATAAAGTAGACATTTCTAGGTAATGTAACTTGGAGAAGGGACAAGAGGCAAAGGTGCCTCTGCACAACCAGGAGGTTAGCTCCATGCAAGAGTCAGTGCATGCTTGCAGGAATATTGGATGGAGCTGTTATTGATAGGATAGGCTGAGTTCTTCCTGACATGCTCTGGGGTTAGCTACTTGTAGCTAGCTACACCCATGACTAGTTACACCCATGCTCTACCCATGACTAGTTACACTTCCAAGAGTGCTAACCTGGAACTCAGAAGATTCAATAAGTTTTTCTGGGTTGTTTATTTAACTATCACAGAGTCTTAGAAAGTCACAAAGCCTCTCTGTGTCTCACTTCATTTGGCCATAGAAAGAAAGTAATGACGTTTACTTCAATTTTCTTCTAGAATAAATATAAACATCAAACTTTGAAATGTTTTAAAGATGATTTTTATTGCTTTAGGGTCATAAAAGGAGAAAGAAAGAAGGAAAGGAGGGAGGGATTGAAGAAAAGAAATATAAGAAAGAAAGAAAGGGAAGACAAAGGGAGAGAAGGGAGGACTGGACAAAGAAAAACAATCACTTAAATCTCATCTTGTTCTATGCTGAGATTCTGAATTATTCCAGCAAAAGTTGGATGCTCTGGAGAAATATAGGTAATATCTCTAGAAATCTGTTTCTTACTTACACTAAAAAAAGGTGAGTAGTACAGCCACTGAACTTGTATATTGCATGCGAAATCCAAATTCTGATCTCTGGGAACTTAACTGCTTTACATGTCTTAACTTTTATGGTTGCTGCTGTTGGCTGCAGGCATTCTGAAACCATCAGGATTCTCTTTAAAACTGAAGAACTGTGCAATATACTTTAACCACTGAGTCCTAAACCACAAAACTCATCACAGAGTCTGGCAGAGCAGATCAGCAATAAGAAGATGTCTTTGAAAGACTAAGATGAACATTAATCAACCAATGCTATGGTGGGAAATGGCCACTAATTTCAAATTTTTCATCTCTGGTAAATCAGTTATTACTATGTTTCCTGGTGTTATATTTGTCACTATTTTAAGCCATTTCCCCTGATGACGTGGGTTAAAATAAGAACACTGTTATCAAAGAGATTAGACATGTTCAATTCTGTTTCTAGACTTTCCACCTCTCAGTTATCTGGTGTTTGAAGAAAAATTGAGTGCTGTAGAGCAAAGCCTGAGATTGCCTTTCTTTGGTCCTGTCTGTGGTGACTGATTTTGCCTCTATAAGATTTTAAATATTGACTTAAAAACCAGCTAATACTTATTATTCCCTGAGCAGGATTTTGGATACATGTACATAGTATAAAGTCAACACTTCCTTTCTGTTAGGGTGGTTGGAGCTTGGAATTTGTTCCCCTACCCTTGAGGTTTCTGAGGACCCCATCTCAGTATAAGGTAGAGCTCCCAAATGTCAGCTGCACAGAAAGGGGCTTCTTTCTGATGTGTTTGGTTCCCAAAATGTCCCTGACTCACATGTGAACTAGTTAATGCCAGACTTTGCTCATTGTTCCCAAACCTAATAATCTATTCCTTGTGTAATGGCTCTTGACCTTTTTGAAGCAATTGGTGATTTGAAGTTCCCCCAAATCAAGACAGGTTTCAGCACAATAACATGCAGATCAGCCTTCCATTTGGTTGCATATATTTGCATATGCTAATATGCAAAACTACAGTCATATGTATAGGCTATATATAGCAGTAAAGAAATGATTCTAGAATCACAGTCCACGTTCCACCATGTTCCATTAACAGGGAGAATTGTGTAGTAAAATTTGCGCGTACACACACACACACACACACACACACACACACACACACCTAAAATATAACAGGCATTATGTATGAATCATACTGGGAAAATATGAAAATGAGCTGACTATAGACTCTGCCCCCAATAAGTACGCATCTATTTGAGTACATTATCTTGTTAAATGTAAGGTTTATACATTCACAAATGTCAATGTACTCCAAATAAAAGTATAAAGGGAACAATTTCTAAATAAAGCCCTCAGATAACAAATGTATATATAAACCTTTTTTGTCTTTACATATTTAAAAGTAATACTTGTATTTTGTCATACATTTTAATAACAGAAGCTTATAAAACAATAACAAATTAGACGTAAAGCCTTTTTTCCCTCTCAATCTCACTCTTCAGGTGGCTATAGGTTATAACTGTTTGGTTTCTGTGCTTCCCAAAATTTTGCCTTTAAACCATAAAAAATAAGACACATATATTATGGATACCTCTGTATACCATCATCTCATTCCTTTCAAATGTTTGCTATTATGCCATATCATGGATGCACTCAAATTTATTTAACATCTTTTTGCTGGTGGGCACTTTGATTACTGCCAGTTTGTGTGCAAATGTGTGTTTGGGGGGTTGTATTACACTCTAAATGGATTCTGAATAAGTGAGAAATTGCTACAGCAGGAATACTAGCATTGTAAGTCATGACAGCAATGTTCTATACTTAACCATTGAAGCTTTTAATAGAGGAATGATGTGTTCAAGGGCATGTATTGGAAGGACTCATGTGAAGAACTGAATTGGAGAGTGATTGTAAGCAGAGATGATCAGTGGACAAATTATATAATCATCTAGGCAACAAATCCTGAAGATTTGAATTAAGGCTATGGTAGTGAGGAAGGAGATGAAAGCTTCTAGAGTTATAGTCCACATTCTATTAACTGGGAAATTTGATAGTGAAGAAGATATTATTTCTTAATTACAATAAAATCAAAACTGCAGTTAACTTTTGGATTTTCTCATGTTGAGATAGAGAAGCAAACTGGAATATGCGGAGTGAGCAGATGAGTGCTGGTTGTCCACTTTGGGAATGAATCATTTCTTGGGAGTATATGCCACTTGGGGGTGGAGGCAGGAGACTGAAAAAGGGAGTTCAAATAGAGTTCTGATCTCACAGTTCTGCTTACTTCAAAGGCAACTTCTCTGTTTTCTGAGGTTCTTGCTCCCCAGCTTGGCAGGTGACCAACAAGTGCACTCAGTTAGAGAGGTAAAGGGGACTCAGCTCACTACTCAGCCTTAAACATGGTTAATTCAACCTTAGGCAATCCAAACTTGCCCCTTTTTAGGAAAGAGAATTGCCAGAATTTGGTGACTGATTAGATACAGGAATAAAGAAGAGCTAAAAATAGCTATAATCCTGTGCCTTTGGGAGGCTGAGGTGAGTGAATTGCCTGAGCCCATGGGTTCGAGACCCGCCTGGGCAGTGAGACCTCATCTCTACATAAATTAAAAAATTAGCCGGGCGTGGTAGTGCGCACTTGTAATTCCAGCAACTCGAAGGCTGAGGCGGAAGGATCACCGGAGCGCAGCAGGTTGAGGCTGCAGTGGCCGGAAGCGGCCACTGCACTCCAGTCTGGGTGACAGAGTGAGACTCCAACTAAAAAAGAAAAAAAATAGCTATAAAGGTTTCAAACCCAAATAAATGGGATAATATGATGGCATTAATTAAAATAGCTTGGAAGAGGGATCAAAAATATATTTTTTTTCTTTTTAGTGTAATTAGGTAAGAAGCAAGTATTTACATTTTGAACATGCAAGATGGAGTTCATACAATTGAAAACTGAAAATTTTGTTCTGGAAGTCAATATAAATTCCTGTCAGAATTGACATCATAGGTAATGGCTGGCCCCATGAAAGATGACATTTCCCCTGGAAAAGCAGTTTTAAAAATCAGGGAAAGCAGCGTTTGGTTATGGATAGAGAAAGAGTGGTCTTGGAAAGAGTTATAAACCAGAAGAGGATGCAATTTCAGAAGAAAAAGTGTAATTTACATAATTAAATACTGTATGGGGACTGATGGGACAAATGCTGAGAAGAAGCCACCAGATCTGTTGACTGAGGATAATTGTTCTAGGGCAGCGCCAGATTGGTGAACGTCTTGGTGGGGAGCAGACAAATCCCTAACCCAGGCTTGGACTGAGAGCAGGCCAAGAAGAATTAAAAAGAGGGAAGAGCAAGAATTTCTACACCCATTTTTAGGGGACCCTCCTTCACTTTACAGGATTCAGTCCTACTCTGAACTACTTTGGAATCTTCTGTTTTTGTTCCTTATTATTATCAGCAAAGAACTCCAATTTTCCACTTGTGCTACAGGACTAATATTTGTCACACATGACAATGATGATAAGATGCTCATTCCTTTTCACTGAAAGGTTGTTCCTTCTGATTGTTTTGAGTTGGGATTTTCGTTCCATTATTCCTAGGTTGTTTATAGCAATGAAAACTTGAAATGGCCTAAATGCCCAACACATGATTTTGATTGCTTAAATTAGATATTATTAGGTGGACAGGGGCAAGATGGCTACTGGGCAAGTTGGACTGTGAGAGTCTCCACAGGGCTAAGTGTCCATAAAGATGCTCTGTGTGAGTAGGCATGTGCTGGTGGGAGAGTGAGGGTCCATCTGAGGGGAGACTCGGTTTCACACACCCACTGAGTGTGACTACAAGTCCTCACTGCCCTGAAATTTGGGCTGCAGCATACAGGACTGACTGCTCCTCGTGGGACTCACCTGCGAGGAGCTTGTGGAGTCCAATGGATTCTCATCACCTGACACATGGCCCACACCATCGCCTTTTGTAACAGATCAGTTGGAGCTCTGAGTCCAATAGGTGTAGAGAGAAAATCAGGGAGAGCCAGGAAGGAGACCCAAGAAACACCGACTGCAGCCATTCTCTATGTCCCAAGACCAGGCAGAGACCTGCATTGCCCCACCCAGTTCCTCCCAGCCCCACTCAGCCTCCAACTTGGGACCTAGGTAATGTAATCAAACTGGGAGAGACAGAAGCACCTCCCCTGTGCTAGATCAGACACAGACAGGTCATATTTCAGTGGCAGCAAGCCAGCTGAGTCCAGATCTGCTCCATTCTCCATTGACAGCAAGCCTGGACAATCTATCCAAGTTCTCAA
>NW_007132844.1:0-354 GCF_000164805.1 Carlito syrichta | reverse complement strand
TGCCCCTATAGCTTCGGTCACCATCTCCAGATTTCTTCCCACAAGCATTTAAAATTGGCCAGATGCCTACTACTGGGAAACAATAATGACCTCCATTGATGATACATCCCTCTCAAACTAGTTTTCTCTCTCTTCCATTTCACAACCAAACTTCCTAAAGAGATTTGCCTGCTTCTGCTGTCTCTGCTTTTTTACCTCCTACTCTCCGCTTAAGCCCCTGCAATCTGGTATTTGTCCCCACCACTCCACTAAAATTACTTTTACTAACGTGATCAAGTAAATCGTTTGTAGTCGTTATCTTCCTTGGCCTACCTACAGCAATTTTAGAAACCTTGATCATGCCTCTTATATGTG
>NW_007132843.1:0-1015 GCF_000164805.1 Carlito syrichta | reverse complement strand
TCCACCAGGATAACACAGAGAGAGCTTGACTCTAAAAATAAAAATAAAGCACTGGCAGCATGAATTTTGCTCATGAATCTGCAGAAATAACTCATCTCTGCTTTATGATGTCTGAGGCTTTAGCTAAAATTATCTGAAGACACATTTGCTCACCTGTAGGGCAGCTGATGCTGGCGCTTGACTAGGAGACTCTGTTCATGTCACCTCTCTGTGTGGGTTAGACTGCGCTCCCACAGAGCAGGGAAGATGGTTTCCAAAGTCAGGTGTCCCGAGACAGCCAGTCAGAAGCCATATTGCCTTGTGGGACTTAACTTCAGAAGACATGCAGGATCACGTTCATCATATTCTATTTTTTTAGGCAGTTGCAAAGTCCTGCCTACATTCAAGGGAAGGGAAAATGAACTCTACCTTTTCATGGGAGATTGCAAGGCTCTGGAGGGGCATGTGAGACAGATAGGGAATATTTCCATGGTCATCTCTGGAAAATGTAAGCTGTCACAGCATCACTTGGAATCTTGGCTGTCATGCTGATTCTCAGTCCCAACCCAGAACTACAGAATCAGAATCTGAATTTAATTGAGAATTCCAGGTGCTTTCTTTTCATATGAGTCATGAGATGCAGCACTGTTCTACATCACAAATATGACACTGTTTTGAGCAGATAAGGGGAGGGGGAACATTAATTACATTTAGGAAGCTCCCTCTGTCTCCATGTGGTTAGATTAAAGGGATCAAGATTGGTGCTTGGGTAGAAACAACTGAAAAATAAATAAAATTCATCATAAGTTAAGTCAGAAGTACAT
Source organism: Carlito syrichta (assembly GCF_000164805.1). Classification (NCBI taxonomy): domain Eukaryota; kingdom Metazoa; phylum Chordata; class Mammalia; order Primates; family Tarsiidae; genus Carlito; species Carlito syrichta. The sequence continues at coordinate 212 of NW_007132843.1, read as the reverse complement.
GAAAAAAATGGAAATGGATAGATGACCTACAGAAAAGGAGAAATAGTTGTGAAAATGTATTCAGTAAGGGTCTATTATCCAGAATATATAAAGAACACTAACAGCTAAAAAGTATAAAGACAAATAGTCCAGTTCCAAAATGGGAAAAAGATTGAATAAACATTTCTCCAAATCAATAAGTCAATAAGCTAATAAATAAGTATATGAAGCCA
>NW_007132842.1:0-616 GCF_000164805.1 Carlito syrichta | reverse complement strand
CCCCCTAGCAGTCCTCTACATGTCAGACCCACTGTCAGGTTGCAGCTGAAGGGGACAAACCTAGGTGGAATCTAGACAGCAGCTGCACTAGGAAGTCCTACTGTGGGATGAGCCTGTCTGGCACACCCACCACCAGCACCTGGGGAAGAGAAATCCCATCATCCCCTCCTTGGAGGGTATATCCTTGACCACATGGAGAGAGGGCAGGATTGAAGAACTGACATCCCTCTCCCCACTATGGGCCTCACACTGGGGAGAGTGGAAACAAGTGGGCAATCCTGAGACCCCTGCACCAACTCACAATCACACCCAGTAGGAGACAGGAAATCTAGCCTGGCAGGCTTACCAGTGATCAACTGATAGAAGAATTACAGAATCTGCCACAAGAGGGTGTTCATCGCTCAGAATTTTTTTTTTTCTTTTCCTTGTGTGTGTACATGGGCAAGCGCTCCTGTTTTCCCTCAGGTAATGTGTATGCGTGAATGTGTGTGTCAAGGTTAATTTTACAGTTTTCTCCTTTTGTTTCATTTTTGTTTTCTTTTCTGAGGGTTTCTTTCTTTTTCATCTTTCATTTATTTGTGTGTGTGTGTGTGTGTGTGTGTGTGTGTGTGTGTGG
>NW_007132841.1:0-15150 GCF_000164805.1 Carlito syrichta | reverse complement strand
CGTTCGAGACCAGCCTGGGCAATTTGGTGAGACCTCGTCTCTACAATAAATCACAAAAAGAATAACCAGGCATTGTGGCGTGAGTCTGTAGTTCCAGCTACTTGGAAGGCTGAGGCGGAAGGTCAAAGCGGTGGTGGCCATGAGCATGCTACTGCATTTCAGCCTGGGCGACAAGAATGAGACTAAAACTCAACTAAAATAAAATAAAATAAATAAAAATAAAAGACATTCTAACAGTGAGTCTTTTTCCATGACCGACTAAGTATTTCCCATTTTGGAGTCCTGGAGGGGAGAGAGAGAGAAAAAAAGTTGTCCAAAGAGCCATGTCCCAAGAACCATGTCTGAGAGGCCCAAGAGGGAAAGTCCATCCATCTAAGTCCAGTGTCCCAGACTAAGGAGTGTGGAATTAGCCTATGTGGATGCAAATGTGGGTGAAAGAGGGCATCCCCCATTTCCCTGGTCCACCAGACACAGCCACATAGCCATTGAAGGTCCCAGGTCCCAGTGCCAGGGCTGTTCCAACTTGCACATTTGGGAGGCCTGGTACCAGGTCTGTTTTATAGAGGGACCCAGACCCTAACTATGTTAATGTGCTCCCGAAACAACCCAGAAAAAAGAAAAAGTGGCCTCTCAGAAGAGTTCCTTGGTCTCCCTTCCTAGTCAGATAAGTAATAGGACTCACTGAAGGGGGTGCTTCATACCGAGAAAAGCTGAGGCAGCACACAGCTCCACTTGGTGTAGCGTGTCTTCAGGTGGAGAAAGAGCAGCGTGAAGGGTAGGAGTCGGGTACCTTGCCTCTCACCTGATCATGCACTTGTGGTCTAGGACCTTCTTTCAGGGGTCTTCTTGCCTTTCCAAGGAATCACCCAGGCAAAAGACAATTGGTTGCGCACTGAGATCTGGTCTGGTCCATGGAGAGGCTGAGAGCTCGACTGCAGGAGATAGAAGGTAGACCTTAATCTTCCACCCTAATGGGCCCCAATGTTCTGCTGCCTTTCCATGGGGCCTTCAAACACACCTGGGAGCTACCCTGGCCAGAGCCATCAGTTGCCACCAATTTCCACCACAGTCCACAGGGGGAAACAACCTTGAGGAGAGGAAGAGTGAGGAAAGAGTTGTGGAGGGGAAGGGGACACCACAAATGGGGGCCTCAATCCCTGTATGGTCCACCAGATGAAAGGGTAAACTGAGGCAAGGCATGCCAGTGCCACAGGAATAAAGCAAGATTGCAACAAAGAAGGAAGCAGAAGGAAGTAAAGTTTCTTTTTTATTATAAAGATGTGGGGTACAATTCAGGGTTAGGTATACAAACATCGATTATGCAGGTACCCTTGTTGATGAGGTATGCCCCTCCCTCACGTGGCAGTTTCCCTCAACTGCCAATCCCACCACCCTTCCCTGACAGTTTCCTACTGCTACCAATCCCTTTCTTATAGTATTATAATTGTTCAAGGTCCGATTATGAGTGAGAACATATGGTGCTCTGTTGTTTCTGTGATAGATGACTGAGTTTAATCGACTCCAAATCCATCCAAGTTGCTGTGAAGTCCATATCTTTGTCCTTTGTGGCTGCATAATAAGGAAATAAAGTTGATTATTCACCTTGCACAGATGTAAAGGGGGCCAGCACTCAGGTGTGTGTGACCCCGAAGGGCTGAGAACTGGGTATATATAAGGTCCTTGATACAAAGGGGTTTTAGCCTGGAGCGGTTTGGGATGAAGGGAATGTCCAGAGCTACATCCTTTTGATGGTCGAGAGCAGCCACATAAGTCTTGGATCTTGACATCACTAGGCCCCAGCATCTCATGATCTCTAGTGGAGGACTGGAGTTTGTTATGGACAATTGATAACAATGTATTGACATGAATGCCTGCAAGAAAGATTATTAGGAGGACTGGACATGCTCAAGGGGGTCTGAGTAATCTAGGGTCTGGCCCTGGGAAAGGTCCTGGGAGCACATGCAGGCTGTGCAGACTGTCAGGGATAAAGCTCAAGCAAAATGGCTGTGCTAAAGCTAAGACTATCCTAATATTCTCGGCAACCTTCCTTTCAGAACCAAAGGGACTAGACCTGTATGGAGTCCCAGTTGCCCCATCTCCCACATTGACCCAGTCATGGGATAGCAGGTGTGATAAGAGGAGGAGAATCCTTTCGGAAAAGGGCAGTGGTGAGTGCTGAACTGATCCAATCCCCTTCTCCCAGCAGTTTGTGAAGTATCTGATCACCCATGGCCCAGAGGGTCAAACACAGGTGAAGCTGGGGATAGCTCTTGTGCACTGATGGGATCCTCCTGTGGGTGAGTCTGGCAGACACACTTGCAGTTTGACTGACAGACAATCTGATGCCTCTTCCCCAGAACAGGGCCAGGAGAGAAGACCCAGCGATGGATGGTGGGACTCACTCCTACCATGCTGGCAGGAGCATGGGGTTAGTGACCAAGTGTACCTCCCTCTCACTAGGAGCCAGGTGCTGACTGAGACATGCTGGCAAGGGAACCGACAGTTTCAGAACATGCCACAAAAGGGAGCTCAGGGCTCAAGAAAATTTCGACTTTTTCCTTCATTTTCACATGTGAGTGTATGTGTGTGTGAGTGTGGGTGTTGCTTTATTTCTTCTTCTTTCTCCTCTATTTCCTTCTTCTGACTCTGTTTTTTTTATTTTCTCTTATGCTATTTTTGACTCAGGGGGCACACATATGTTCCCATTGGGTGAACATATTCTATGGTGGTGGGAAGTGGGTTTCAGGGTGCCCACTTCAGTAACACCCAAGTCAGTGAACATTGCAATCTGCAGGTAGATTCTGAATCTCAGCTCCTCCATTACATCTTATTCAACTCTCAAAACTGCAAAGAGACAGCAAATCTCCCCACCCCCAGCCCAGCTTCAAAAGTGAACAAATGTGGAAGCTCTACTCAGGGAAAGATAGGATGTTGAGGAAACAACAGAAGTGAAAGATAACCCCTCTGTCACTGAGTATGGAATTGAAGAAAGAAACAAAATCTATCACATGTGAGGAAAAACCAACCAAAGAACATAGGTAACTCCCAGAATCCTAAGAAGTCAGCACCCAAAAATATAAACATCGGTGCTCAAACAATGGAGAATGCCCAAAACAACCGGTCTCAGACTACAAATGCAGAGATCAAGGAGTGGATGAACAGAATGAATAAGAATCAAGAAAAGCAAGAAACAAAAATTAATGAAGTGGTAACAGATATTCTGGCCATAAAAAAACACCATCCACGAAATAAATAACAAACTGACAAGCATGAAAAGGAGGACGAAATAACCAAGCAGAGGAAATCATTTCAGAGCTTGAAGACAAAAATATGAAATTAACCTAATCTGTTAAAAACAAACAAACAAACAAAAACTTAAAAAGAAAAAACAAAGCCTCCAAGAGATGTGCAATTACATTAAGAAACCAAACTTATGCCCTATTGGTATCCCTGAAGCACAAAGAGAAATGGAGGTCGCATTGGAACAAGCATTCTATAAAGTGATTCAAGAAAACATCCCCCAAGACTTGACCATTCAAGCATAAGAGATTCAGAGAACCCAACAAGGCATCAATTGAAAAGCTCAACCCTTAGACACATAGCAATTTGCCTATACAAGGTAGGTATTAAATAAAAAATTAGCCAGGTTCGGTGGCTCAGCCTGTAATCCCGCGCCTTTGGGAGGCTGAGGTGAGTGGATTGCCTGAGCCCACGGGTTCGAGACCCGCCTGGGCAGGCGAGACCTCATCTCTACAATAAAATCAAAAAATTAGCCGGGCGTGGTAGTGCATGCCTGTAATTCCGGCTACTCGGAAGGCTGAGGCGGAAGGATCGTCGGAGAACAGCAAGTCGAGGCTGCGGTGGCCGGGAGCGACCACTGCACTCCAGTCTGGGCGACAGAGTGAGACTCCAACTCAAAACAAATAAAATAAAATAAAATAAAATAAATAAAAAATTCTAAAGGCAGTGAGAGAGAAAAGTCAGACTGCCTACCAGGGAAGACCCATCAGGACAACACAAGACTTATCTCCAGAAACTCCTATCCAAGACAATCTACAAATTTAATAGAATATCCATCAAATTACCAACATCAATCTTCTCAGATCCAGAAATGACAATACGGAAATTTATATGGAATCAAAATATGTATGAATAACCAAAACAATTATCAGCAAAAAAAAAAAAAAGCAGGAGGTATCACACTTCAAAACTTTAAACTTCATTATAAGGCTACAATAATGAAAACAGTCTGGTATTGGTACAAGATCAGGCATCTAGACCCATGGAACAGAAAAGAGATTCTGGATGAAAAACCTCAATTTCTCAATGAACTCATCTTTGCCAAAGTCAACAACAATCATTGGAGAGAGGAGACCCCATTCAGCAAATGGTGCTCGTAAAACTGGCTAACCACATGCAGAAGAATGAAACAGGACTCCTACCTATCACCATACACAAAAATCAGTTCTAAATAGATCAAAAGCCTAAATGTTAAGCATCAAACATTTTCTAAGAATCTTAGAAAACAATGTAAAAATGTAAAACATCAAACATTTTCTAAGATAAGAATCTTAGAAAAAATGTAGGAGATACCCTTCTGCACATTGGAATAGGCAACCAATTTTTTATCATAACCCCGAAAAGCATATGCCATAAAAGATAAGATAGACAAATGGGGCCTCATCAAACTGAAAAGCTTTTGCAAAGCAAAAGAAACCATCAAGAGAGTGGGGAGACAACCCATGAATGGGAAAAGATATTTGCTAATTGTATATCTGAAAAAGACCTAGCATCCAGGATCTAAAAAGAACTCAAAAGAGCCAAAAAAGAAAAACAAAGCAGCCCTATTAAAAAGTGGTTGACAAACTTGAATAGACACTTCTCAAAAGAAGACATACATACGGCTAACAGATATATGAAAAAATGAGGAGCCTCACTAATCATCAGAGAAATGCAAACCAAAACCATACTGAGATACCACCTAACTCTAGTAAGAATGGCCATTAATAAATCAAAAAGCAACAGTGATGAGGATGAGGAGAAAAGAGAATGTTTCTACACTCTCTTTAGTGGGGGTGCAAACTAATTAAACTTCTATGGAAAACAGTGTGGTGATTTTTAAAAGAACTAGAAATTGGCATTCCATACGACCCAGCAATCCCCTTCTGGGCATATACCCAGAGGAACACAACTCTGCACAGGCATGTTTACTGCAGTAGTACTCACAATAGCAAAACCATGGAGCCAACTCTGCTGCCTATCAAAAGTGGACTGGACAAGGGGTTCCTGGAATGTGGTGATGGAGCCAGTTGGAGTGTGTGAGTCTCCGTGTAAGTGAGTGTGTGCAAGGATGAATTAGCATGTGTGTGTGTAAGAGGGTGTGTGAGTGTCTGACTGAGGACTTGGGAACAAGTGACCTAAGCTCTCCTGGTGAAGCTGCTGCTGTTACAGCTGCTTCAATCCCAGGGCTTCCCGTGGCAGTGGCACAAGAGCAAGCACCATTTTCTGGATCCAAATGGGGTCCTTCTCTGAAAAAAAAGCCACAGGAAGTGACTGCCCTCTGTGCCTGGAACCTGGCCCTACCACTGCCTTTGGCGCCAGGCCAGACCCTGGCAGCAGAGGCCACAGCAAGAGTGTGTACGCTAAGGGGAATGGAGGCTAAGATTCACTGGAGGAGCAGACGTGGGAACATCACCATCACTGTGACCCTGGAACCTGGACAGAGAAATGCTCCAGCATAACTACAATTGAGCAATAGAGTGACCTTCTGAGACTGGAAAGTGATGGCCACATCTCTCTGGGAGTGATCTTTGTGAACCCAGAAAAGATACCCCAGGGCATGATGCCTGGTGGGATGGGGTCTTTCCAGAGTCCCAGTCACCCCATCTCCTACACTAGACCATTTGAGGAGCAACGGCGCAATTGGAGAAGGAGGAAACAACCAGTGAAGGGTTGGGATGAGTGCCAAACTAATTTAACCCCCTTCTTCCGGCCGTTTGTAAAGCAACTGGCCCACGCCATGCAGAAGGCAGCCTGGTCAATGCACAGCCAAGTGGGCTGAACACAGGTGAAGTCAGAAGGACTCCTATGCAGAGGGGTCTCTCCTTTGTGGTGAACTGGGCAAATGCACACAGAGGCTGGCCAGTGCACATACTGCCAATACCTGGGGAAGAGATAACCCAGCGTGTCTTCCATGGAGTGACTGAGAGGGGAGGCCCAGTCACTGATTTGGGGAGCCACTCTCCTCCAAATTAGGGGAGGTGCCAGAAGAAAGCTTCTTGACCGCACAAAGAACAGGTGAGTGGGGCTAGCGGTCCGGCGCCACTTTTTTCCACTGCCAGCTAGGTGTAGAAAAAAAAGACAGAAGCCTGAAGTTTTAGAAACCACCACAAGAGGGGGTTCAAGCCTCATGATTTGGGAGCCAGGAGCGGTGGCTCACTTCTATAATCCCAGCATTTTGAGAGGCCAAGGTGGGAGGATTGCCTGAGGCCACGGGTTCGAGACAAACCTGGGCAAACTAGTGAGACCTCATTTCTACAATAAATCAAAAAATTAGCCAGACATTGGGGTGCGTGCCTGTAGCTCCAACTTCTCAAAAGGCTGAGGCAGAAGGATCACCTGAATCCCAAAGTTCGAGACTGTGGTTGCTGTAAGCATGCCACTACACTCAGCTCGGGTAACAGAGTGAGACTCCAGGAAAAGGAAAAAAACCCGCTATTTTTAAAAGACACAATTATTTATTTATTTTTCTATTTAAATTTTCTTTTTTTCTTATCTGCTTGTTTTATATACATATATGTGCACACATATATATGTGTATATGTATATACACATATATATTTATATTGTCTTTACACTTTTTCCTCTTTCTTTATTCATGCTTGAGTGGATATGTATCTGAGTGTGAGTTTATTCTTCAGGATTTTTTCTTTTTTTTCATTTTCCTTCTTCCTTTTGTGTCTGTGGGGGCGTGAGAGGTGTATGTGTATGTGTTTGCTCGTTTTTTATGTTTTTCTTTCTTTTTCTTCTTTCTTTTTGGCTATATAACCAGAAGTGGGATTGATGGATACCATGTTAGGCTCTTTTAAAATTCTAGAGGACCTTTTATTCTGATTTGCATAGTGGTTTCACCATTTTACGTTTTCAGGAAGAATGGAATGCAAAGGTTCCAATTTCTCCACATCTTGACCAACATTTCTTACTTTCTCTTTTTTTGATAGAGGCCATCCTAATGAGTGTGAGATGATGTATCCTTGTCATTTTGCTTTGCTAATGAGTAGTGATGCAGCTAATAAGTAGTGATGTTGAGCATATTTTTATATGCTTGTTGGCCATTTCAAAAATCTTTTTGGAGAAATTGCTATTGAAATGGTTTGCCTATTTATAATTGGGTTATATTTATACAATTGGGTTATGTTTATTGTTGTTGAATTTCGGGGGCTCTTTATATATTTTGGATAATAACACATGCTTAGCTCTATGACTTGCAATTATTTTTCTTACATTTCCTAGTTTGTCTTGCAACTTGATGATTTTTTTTTCTTTTATGGTGCAGAAATTTTCTTACTTTTGGCTTTGTTGTCTGTGCTTTTGATGTCATATTTAAATGAAATTCAGTGTCATAAAGCTTTTTCCCCATATTTTCTTCCAGGAGTTTTATAGCTTTTGGCCTTTTGGGTTCTTTAATGCACCAGTTCTGTCCTTAGTACCACATTTACTGAGCTCCATTCAGCAATGACCAAGTCAGCATCAGGCTGTTCGCCTGGAGCTCTCAACCCACTGAGGAAGAGACTCACCTGCACCAGGGACTGTCAAGATGGTCAGGGTGGGGATGGAGGAGACACAGACAGAGGGGCAAGGGAAGACACAAGAGACTGAGGAGACCTAGATAAGGCAAGAAGCTCAGCCTGAAATGCTAGAAAAGTGATGTTAGAGGAGAACTGAAGGAAGTAGAAAAATCAGCCAAGTAAAGAAGCAAATGGAAAGAATATAACACATCAAAAATGGTGTATGCAGGAGCCATGATATTATCTAGAGACCTGGTTGCTGCTACTCAAAGTGGGGTCTGTGGACCAGCTGTGCCAGGGTTGTTATAGCTCTCGATTCATGCATAACTAACAACCTCAAAACATTCACTTTAAAACACTGACAGTGGCCAGGTGTAGGGGCTCATGGCTGTAAACCTAGTGCTTTAGGAGGTTGAGGAAAGAGGATTACTTAATGCCAGGAGTTTGAGGTTACAATGAGTTATGATATTTCACTGCACTCCACCAGGATAACAGAGAGAGAGCTTGACTCTAAAAATAAAAATAAAGCACTGGCAGCATGAATTTTGCTCATGAATCTGCAGAAATAACTCATCTCTGCTTTATGATGTCTGAGGCTTTAGCTAAAATTATCTGAAGACACATTTGCTCACCTGTAGGGCAGTTGATGCTGGCGCTTGACTAGGAGACTCTGTTCATATCATCTCTCTGTGTGGGTTAGACTGCGCTCCCACACAGCAGAGAAGATGGTTTCCAAAGTCAGGTGTCCCGAGACAGCCAGGCAGAAGCCATATTGCCTTGTGGGACCTAGCTTCAGAAGACATGCAGGATCACGTTCATCATATTCTATTTGTTCAGGCAGTTGCAAAGTCCTGCCTACATTCAAGGGAAGGGAAAATGAACTCTACCTTTTCATGGGAGAATGCAAGGCTCTGGAGGGGCATGTGAGACAGACAGGGAATATTTCCATGGTCATCTCTGGAAAATGTAAGCTGCCACAGCATCACTTGGAATCTTGGCTGTCATGCTGATTCTCAGTCCCAACCCAGAACTACAGAATCAGAATCTGAATTTAATTGAGAATTCCAGGTGCTTTCTTTTCATATGAGTCATGAGATGCAGCACTGTTCTACATCACAAATATGACACTGTTTTGAGCAGATAAGGGGAGGGGGAACATTAATTACATTTAGGAAGCTCCCTCTGTCTCCATGTGGTTAGATTAAAGGGATCAAGATTGGTGCTTGGGTAGAAACAACTGAAAAATAAATAAAATTCATCATAAGTTAAGTCAGAAGTACATGAAAAAATGGAAATGGATAGATGACCTACAGAAAAGGAGAAATAGTTGTGAAAATGTATTCAGTAAGGGTCTATTATCCAGAATATATAAAGAACACTAACAGTTAAAAAGTATAAAGACAAATAGTTCAGTTCCAAAATGGGAAAAAGATTGAATAAACATTTCTCCAAATCAATAAGTCAATAAACTAATAAATAAGTATATGAAGCCAAAAAGCACACTAAAATGTGCCACATTTTTATTAGTAAGTGTTCTCTGGAGAAATAGAAAACAAAACAAATAAACATATACATATGAAGTGGTTCATACAATTATGGAGGTTGCAGTATCCCATGAATTGACACCTGAAGTAGGAGAACCAGGAATTCTGGTGGCATAATTCAGTCCAATTGCCAAGGACTGAGAACCGGGTGTGCCAGTGTCTGAGGTCAGGAGAAGATGACTGTTCCAGCTCAAGCAGAAGCAAATTAACTCCCATCCTCTGCCTTTCTGTTCTATTCAGGTGCTGGACTGATTGTATGAAGCCCACCTGCATTAGGAAGATAGATCTTCTCTACTCAGTGTACAGTTTTTTTTTTTACACATTACCTTGGTATTTTGCCCAGGCAGGCCTCTTGAGTCTTAGAATCAAATGATTCTCCCTTTTTTTCCTCCTGATTAGGTGGGACTATAGGTATGTTCCACTGCTTCAAAAGCTAATCTTTCCAGAAGCATCCTCACAGAAACAACGAGAAATAATGTTTTTACCAACTATCTGGGCATCTCTTAGCCCAGTCAAGTTGGCACATAAAATTAACTGTCACTAGCATTATTAGTCATTACAGAAACTCAAATCAAACTTACAATGAGCTACCACTTCAAAACTACTAGAATTACTATAATCCAAAAAAGAGGAAAATAACTATTTTGGAGATATTGGAAGTCTTGTGTATTCCTAATGTAATAGGGTGGGAAACTGTTTGACACTTCTTCAAAAAATTCAACATAGACTTTTCATAGGACCCATTAATTAACTCCACTCCTATATATACTTTGACATATATCCACACAAAAACTTATACACAGATGTTCATAGCAGCATTATTTATAATAATAATGGAAACAACTCAATGTCCACCAGTGTTGGATGAGTTTAAAATGTCATACTCCTCAGATATTATTTGGCCTTAGAAAAAAGAAGTACTGGGTTGAGGAAAGGTGGTAGCGGAGTCAGTCAGAATGTGCAAGTCTCTGTGTGAGTGAGAGAGTATAAGGACTAATTTGCGTACTTGTCTGTGTGCAAGTGGGTGTGTGAGTGGCTTACTGAGTACAAATATGGGAGCAAGTAACCTGGGCTCTCCTGGTGAAGCGGTGGTGTCATGGCTGCTTGGTTCTGAACCCAGTGATTCCCATGGTGCAGCAGCCACTGCAATTTTCTAGAATTAGCAAAACTCTTGTCAAAAAGAAGTTGCTAGGAACAACTGTCACTTGGAGCCAGGTCTTGTCATCACCACCCACAGCACCAAGCCATCCCTGGCAGCAATGGAGAAAGCACAGCAAGGGAGCCAGAGGCTGAGTCCCACCAGAAAAGGTGAAACAGGCACTTTGCCATCATCTTGAAACCTGGACAGAGTTGTGCTCCGGGGTGCCCACCATCAAATGACAGAACAGCTCCTTGAGATTGGCGGGTGAACTACATGTCACTCTGGGGTTGATCATGGACCCAGAAGAAATATCCTAAAAGCATAAGCTTCCAAGGGACAGGATGAGTGTGGTTCCCCAGGTGCCCTATGTCCTACCCCGACCCAACTGTGAGACAAAGGGTACAACCGGAAAAGGTTGAGGAAGACCCAGCCAGAGAAGGGCATCAGTGAACACTGGACTGATCCAACACCCTCCACCCCCTAGCAGTCCTCTACATGTCAGACCCACTGTCAGGTTGCAGCTGAAGGGGACAAACCTAGGTGGAATCTAGACAGCAGCTGCACTAGGAAGTCCTACTGTGGGATGAGCCTGTCTGGCACACCCACCACCAGCACCTGGGGAAGAGAAATCTTGTCATCCCCTCCTTGGAGGGTATATCCCTGACCACATGGAGAGAGGGCAGGAGTGGAGAACTGTCATCCCTCTCCCCACTATGGGCCTCACACTGGGGAGAGTGGAAACAAGTGGGCAATCCCGAGACCCCTGCACCAACTTGCAATCACACCCAGTAGGAGACAGGAAATCTAGCCTGGCAGGCTTACCAGTGATCAACTGATAGAAGAATTACAGAATCTGCCACAAGAGGGTGCTCATCGCTCAGAATTTTTTTTTTTCTTTTCCTTGTGCGTGTACATGGGCAAGCGCTCCTGTTTTCCCTCAGGTAATGTGTATGCGTGAATGTGTGTGAAGGTTAATTTTACAGTTTTCTCCTTTTGTTTCATTTTTGTTTTCTTTTCTGAGGGTTTCTTTCTTTTTCATCTTTCATTTATTTGTGTGTGTGTGTGTGTGTGTGTGTGTGTGTGTATGTGTTCATTCCTTGGTTTTCATTTTTTCCTCTGTTATTTTTCTTTGTTTAATGTGTTAGTGAATGTGTGTGTGTTTGTTTTGCAGTTTTCCTTTTTATTTTTTGTTCTTTTGTTTTTGTGTGTGCGTGTGTATGAATGTGTGTATTTGTTTTGCAGTTTTCCCCTTTATTGTTGCTTTGTTTTATTTGTTTGTTTTTGTGATGTTTTCTGCTTTCTTTCTTTCTCATTTTTTCTGTTCTCCTCTTTTCTTTTACATTATCTTAGACTCAGGGGATACACATATGTTCAGGGGATAAACAATATGAATCATCATATTATGTGGTAATGCATAGTGTGTCTCAGGGGCCCACACCCCAGTTAGTGACATTTTGACCTGCAAGTTGTTTCTGAATTTGAACTCCCCACCTTCCCTCGTATTTGATGCTAAAAACTACAAAGAGATATCACAACTTCCCACCCCTAGCCCTGTTTCAAAATAGAACAAGTTCAGAGGCTCCACTCAGGGAAAAATAGGGGGCTGAGAAAACAACAGTAGTGGAAACTTATCCCACTACCACTGAATAATAGAATTAAAGAGACAGGAAAGAAATCTATCATAAATGAGGAAAAAAACTATGGAAGAACACAGGTAACACCCAGAGTACCAAAGAGACAATGCTCCAAATATCAGAACTCAGAGCCCAAACAATGGAAATCACTCACCATTGGTCCCAGAAATATAACAGAGATCAGGAAGTGGATGGAAAAATGAACAAGAGTCGGAAAGACAAGAAGCAACACTGAAAGAAATGATAACAAAGATTTAGGGCATAAAAACTCCATCCAAGAAATAAATAACGAGCTGTCATGCATGTAAAGCAAATTAACCAAACAGAGGAAAGACTCTCAGATCTTGAAGACCAAAAGAAAGCTTCCCACATGAGAAAAGACCTGGGCCTGATGGCTTCCAAATTGAACTCCACAAAACTTACAAAGAGGAGCTGATGCCAATTCTATCAAAAGTATTCCGGGCAATTGAGAAAGATGGAACTCTTCCCCAAATCATTTTAGAGCAAACATCACACTGATACCCAAACCTGGTAACAACCCATCAAGGCAAGAGAACTACAGGCCAATCTCCTTAATGACTGTAGATGCAAAAATTCTCAACAAGATTCTAGCAAATCAGATCCAACAACTCATCTCAAGAATCATCCTCCATGACCAAGTAGGCTTCATTCCCAGGATGCAGGAATGGTTCAACACTCACAAGACCATAAATAATTACCTGATGTAAAAACAAGAACCACACGACTATATCATTAATGAGAAAAAGCTTTAAAAAAAATCCAGCATCCCTTCTTGATAAAAACCCTTGAGCACCTAGACACGGAAGGAACTTTCCTCAAAATAGTAAGAGCCATCTATGATAAACCCACAGTCAACATATTGCTCAATGGACAGAATTTGGAAACATTTCCCCTGAAAACAGGAACAAGACAACGTTGCCCACTCTCACCCCTCCTGTACAACATAGTATTGGAAGGCCTAGCTAGAGCAATCAGGTAAGAGAAGAAAATCAGGAGTTTCCAAATAGGAAGAGGACGTTAAGGTACCCCTCTTTGCAGATGGTATGATCCTATACCTTGAAACCTCAAGGGAATCTGTCAAAAACTTCCTTACACTGATAAATGACTTTGGAAAAGTGTTTGTTACAAAATCAATGCCCAAAAGATAGTTGTATTTCTATACACCAACAATAAACAGACAGAGAACCAAATAAAAAGTAAAATCCCACTCACAATAGCCACACAAAAATTAAAATATTTTTCCATTTTTCTTACCAGAGAAGTGAAATATCTTTACAACAAAAACTACAAGACACTGCGCAAAGAATTCCAAAAAGACACAAACAAATAGAAAAAATGTTCCATGCTAGTTGATTAGAAGAATCAGTATCGTCAAGATATCCTACCAAAGGCATTCTCTACCCAAGGCACAATGTTCATCAAATGACTAACATCATTCTTCTCAGATTTGGAAATGACAATACAGAAATTCTTATGGAAACAAAAAAGAACATGGAGGCCAAAACAATCCTCAAAAATAGAAACAGAGTGGGAGGTATCATACTTTCAGACTTCAAGCTTTACAAAAAGGCTACAGTAATCAAAACAGCCCAGTACAGGTACAAGAACAGGCATATAGAACAATGGAAAATAATAGAGAGTACAGAAGCAAAATCTCGATCTCTCAACCAACTCATCTTTGGCAACACCATAAATAATAAAAACTGGGGAGAAGAGACCTTATTCAATAAATGGTGCTGGCAAAACTGGCTGACCACATGCAGAAGAATGAAATAGGATTCATACCTATCACCATACACAAAAATATACTCTAAATGGATAAAAAGCCTAAACATAAAACCCCAAACTATAAGAATCATAGAAGAAAACATCAAAGACATCCTTATACACATTAAAATAGGCAACCAATTCCTGATCATAGCCCCCAAATCATATGCCAAGAAAAGCAAGATAGACAAGTTAGCAAACTGAAAACCTTCTGCACAGCAAAAGAAACCATCAAGAACATAGGAAGACAACCCACAGTACAGGAAAAAAATATTTGCTAACTGTATATATGACAAAGGCCTAATATACAGAATCTACAAAGAACTCAAATGAGCCTGAAGGAAGAAAACAGCCCTATTAAGAAGTATATAAATAGACACTTCTCAAAAGAAGTCATACAAGCCGTCAACTGATACATGAAAAAATGCTCAGCCTCACTAATTATCAGAGAAATGCAAATAAATACTACATTGAGATAACACCTAATTAAAAATCAAAAACCAACAGATGCTGGCGAGGGTGCAGAGAAAAAGGATTGCTTCTACATTGTTGGTGGGAGTGCAAATTAGTCCAACTTCTATGGAAAACAGTGTGACGATTTTTTTTAACTAGAAATTACCCTTCCATACAACCTAACAATCTCCCTTCTGGGAATAACCCGGAAGAATCAAATCATTCTACCAAAAAGATACTTGCATTCATATGTTTATTGAAGCACTGTTCACAATAGCAAAAACATGGAACCAACCTTGCTGCCCATAGAAAGTGGACTGCATAAAGAAAATGTGGTACATGTACACAATTAAATAGTACACAGTCATAAAAAAGGACAAAATTATGGACTTCACAGCAACTTAGATGGATTCAGAGTCCTTCATACTCAGTGATCTATCACAGAAACAAAGAACTGGATACCACATGTTCTCACTTATAAGTGTGTCCTGAACATTTTTTTTTTAAGTTGGTGTCTCAGTCCATCACCCAAGCTGAAGTGCAGTGGCCCACTCATAGCCAGCCCAGCACAGACCCGCTGAGCTCAGGCAATCCTTCCACCTCAGTCTTCCAAGCAGCCGAAACCACAGGCGTGCACTACATGCCCGGCTTATTTTTTGATTTATTATAGAGATGAGGTCTCATCATATTGCCCAGGCTGGTCTCGAACCCGTGGGCTCAGGCAATCCTCTTGCCTCAACCTCCCAATGTGCTGGAATTATAGGCTTGAGCCACTGCACCCAGTTGTCCTGACATTTATCACA
>NW_007132840.1:0-796 GCF_000164805.1 Carlito syrichta | reverse complement strand
TGCAGAGAAAAACGATTGCTTCTACATTGTTGGTGGGAGTGCAAATTAGTCCAACTTCTATGGAAAACAGTGTGACGATTTTTTTTAACTAGAAATTGCCCTTCCATATAACCTAACAATCTCCCTTCTGGGAATAACCCGGAAGAATAAAATCATTCTACCAAAAAGATACTTGCATTCATATGTTTATTGAAGCACTATTCACAATAGCAAAAACATGGAACCAACCTTGCTGCCCATAGAAAGTGGACTGCATAAAGAAAATGTGGTACATGTACACAATTAAATAGTACACAGTCATAAAAAAGGACAAAATTATGGACTTCACAGCAACTTAGATGGATTCAGAGTCCTTCATACTCAGTGATCTATCACAGAAACAAAGAACTGGATACCACATGTTCTCACTTATAAGTGTGTCCTGAACATTTTTTTTTTAAGTTGGTGTCTCAGTCCATCACCCAAGCTGAAGTGCAGTGGCCCACTCATAGCCAGCCCAGCACAGACCCGCTGAGCTCAGGCAATCCTTCCACCTCAGTCTTCCAAGCAGCCGAAACCACAGGCGTGCACTACATGCCCGGCTTATTTTTTGATTTATTATAGAGATGAGGTCTCATCATATTGCCCAGGCTGGTCTCGAACCCGTGGGCTCAGGCAATCCTCTTGCCTCAACCTCCCAATGTGCTGGAATTATAGGCTTGAGCCACTGCACCCAGCTGTCCTGAACATTTATCACAATACTACAAGAGAGAGAGAGATCAGCAGTAGTGGGTACACTGCCAGGGGAGTGTGGGGA
>NW_007132839.1:0-787 GCF_000164805.1 Carlito syrichta | reverse complement strand
TTTATAAGTATTTTGTTTGTGATCACCAAGGGGCTTACCTAAAATATCTTACAATAGTATAGTTTAAGCTCATGTCAACTTGACTACCCCTCCAAGCAAATACTCTCTGCTTTATTTCTTCTCTCTTATATTATGTATTTATGTCATGATTTACAAATATTTGCATTATGTATCCATTAAGATCATTTCATTAGAGTTGCTTTAATTTAGCTTTGGGGTGAGTTTTATTTTCTGTTTCTCCTTCCTGTCACTCAATTTTATTTTTTTAGAGAGAAGAATATTTTTGGTCACTTCTGTCCCCTTCCTGTCATTGCACCTCTATTTTCTCCTTTAAGTCAAAGACTCAGTTCCACTCTGCCTTTTAGAATCATGCATCCTTGACTTTTAGAGCTGAAAAAGACTAATCAATAGCTTGTAGACTTATTCATGTTATGGCAAAGGCATTCTGGCAATTCCTGTTTTTGTTTATATTTCAGAGCTTCCACTGAGGATGTTCAACTAAAATGCATGATCATAGATTTCGATTCATGAAACAGATATCAACCAGAGACCTGGAAGGGGATTTCTGAGCTTGAAGTTTCCTTTTTAACCTTGAGTCAATACTGACATAACCAAAAGAAACTCAGGAGCAGTGGGGTGTCTATAATACCCCAAATGTAGGTAGGTAGTGCTGAGGACCAGGGACAAGACCTAACTATAAAGAAGAAAAACTTGAAAGGAGTTAGAGGAGAAAGCACCCTCCCTCCAGCATGAGCAGAAGAAGGGATCTTCCCATTTGGAGCTCTCC
>NW_007132838.1:0-5884 GCF_000164805.1 Carlito syrichta | reverse complement strand
GTGTGTGTGTTCATTCCTTTGGTTTTCATTTTTTCCCCTGTTATTTTTCTTTGTTTAATGTGTTAGTGAAATGTGTGTGTGTTTGTTTTGCAGTTTTGCTTTTTATTTTTTGTTCTTTTGTTTTTGTGTGTGCGTGTGTATGAATGTGTGTATTTGTTTTGCAGTTTTCCCCTTTTTTGTTGCTTTGTTTTATTTGTTTGTTTTTGTGATGTTGTCTGCTTTCTTTCTTTCTCCTTTTTTTCTGTTCTCCTCTTTTCTTTTACATTATCTTAGACTCAGGGGATACACATATGTTCAGGGGATAAACAATATGAATCATCATATTATGTGGTAATGCATAGTGTGTCTCAGGGGCCCACACCCCAGTTAGTGACATTTTGACCTGCAAGTTGTTTCTGAATTTGAACTCCCCACCTCCCCTCGTATTTGATGCTAAAAACTACAAAGAGATATCACAACTTCCCACCCCTAGCCCTGTTTCAAAATAGAACAAGTTCAGAGGCTCCACTCAGGGAAAAATAGGGGACTGAGAAAACAACAGTAGTGGAAACTTATCCCACTACCACTGAATAATAGAATTAAAGAGACAGGAAAGAGATCTATCATAAATGAGGAAAAAAACTATGGAAGAACACAGGTAACACCCAGAGTACCAAAGAGACAATGCTCCAAATATCAGAACTCAGAGCCCAAACAATGGAAATCACTCACCATTGGTCCCAGAAATATAACAGAGATCAGGAAGTGGATGGAAAAATGAACAAGAGTCGGAAAGACAAGAAGCAACACTGAAAGAAATGATAACAAAGATTTAGGGCATAAAAACTCCATCCAAGAAATAAATAACGAGCTGTCATGCATGTAAAGCAAATTAACCAAACAGAGGAAAGACTCTCAGATCTTGAAGACCAAAAGAAAGCTTCCCACATGAGAAAAGACCTGGGCCTGATGGCTTCCAAATTGAACTCCACAAAACTTACAAAGAGGAGCTGATGCCAATTCTATCAAAAGTATTCCGGGCAATTGAGAAAGATGGAACTCTTCCCCAAATCATTTTAGAGCAAACATCACACTGACACCCAAACCTGGCAACAACCCATCAAGGCAAGAGAACTACAGGCCAATCTCCTTAATGACTGTAGATGCAAAAATTCTCAACAAGATTCTAGCAAATCAGATCCAACAACTTATCTCAAGAATCATCCTCCATGACCAAGTAGGCTTCATTCCCAGGATGCAGGAATGGTTCAACACTCACAAGACCATAAATAATTACCTGATGTAAAAACAAGAACCACACGACTATATCATTAATGAGAAAAAGCTTTAAAAAAATCCAGCATCCCTTCTTGATAAAAACCCTTGAGCACCTAGACACGAAAGGAACTTTCCTCAAAATAGTAAGAGCCATCTATGATAAACCCACAGTCAACATATTGCTCAATGGACAGAATTTGGAAACATTTCCCCTGAAAACAGGAACAAGACAACGTTGCCCAGTCTCACCCCTCCTGTACAACATAGTGTTGGAAGGCCTAGCTAGAGCAATCAGGTAAGAGAAGAAAATCAAGAGTTTCCAAATAGGAAGAGGACGTTAAAGGCACCCCTCTTTGCAGATGGTATGATCCTATACCTTGAAACCTCAAGGAATCTGTCAAAAACTTCCTTACACTGATAAATGACTTTGGAAAAGTGTTTGTTACAAATCAATGCCCAAAAGATAGTTGTATTTCTATACACCAACAATAAACAGACAGAGAACCAAATAAAAAGTAAAATCCCACTCACAATAGCCACACAAAAATTAAAATATTTTTCCATTTTTCTTACCAGAGAAGTGAAATATCTTTACAACAAAAACTACAAGACACTGCGCAAAGAATTCCAAAAAGACACAAACAAATAGAAAAAATGTTCCATGCTAGTTGATTAGAAGAATCAGTATTGTCAAGATATCCTACCCAAGGCATTCTCTACCCAAGGCACAATGTCCATCAAATTACTAACATCATTCTTCTCAGATTTGGAAATGACAATACAGAAATTCTTATGGAAACAAAAAAGAGCATGGAGGCCAAAACAATCCTCAAAAATAGAAACAGAGTGGGAGGTATCATACTTTCAGACTTCAAGCTTTACAAAAAGGCTACAGTAATCAAAACAGCCCAGTACAGGTACAAGAACAGGCATATAGAACAATGGAAAATAATAGAGAGTACAGAAGCAAAATCTCGATCTCTCAACCAACTCATCTTTGGCAACACCATAAATAATAAAAACTGGGGAGAAGAGACCTTATTCAATAAATGGTGCTGGCAAAACTGGCTGACCACATGCAGAAGAATGAAATAGGATTCATACCTATCACCATACACAAAAATATACTCTAAATGGATAAAAAGCCTAAACATAAAACCCCAAACTATAAGAATCATAGAAGAAAACATCAAAGACATCCTTATACACATTAAAATAGGCAACCAATTCCTGATCATAGCCCCCAAATCATATGCCAAGAAAAGCAAGATAGACAAGTTAGCAAACTGAAAACCTTCTGCACAGCAAAAGAAACCATCAAGAACATAGGAAGACAACCCACAGTACAGGAAAAAAATATTTGCTAACTGGATATATGACAAAGGCCTAATATACAGAATCTACAAAGAACTCAAATGAGCCTGAAGGAAGAAAACAGCCCTATTAAGAAGTATATAAATAGACACTTCTCAAAAGAAGTCATATAAGCCGTCAACTGATACATGAAAAAATGCTCAGCCTCACTAATTATCAGAGAAATGCAAATAAATACTACATTGAGATAACACCTAATTAAAAATCAAAAACCAACAGATGCTGGCGAGGGTGCAGAGAAAAAGGATTGCTTCTACATTGTTGGTGGGAGTGCAAATTAGTCCAACTTCTATGAAAAACAGTGTGACGATTTTTTTTAACTAGAAATTACCCTTCCATACAACCTAACAATCTCCCTTCTGGGAATAACCCAGAAGAATCAAATCATTCTACCAAAAAGATACTTGCATTCATATGTTTATTGAAGCACTGTTCACAATAGCAAAAACATGGAACCAACCTTGCTGCCCATAGAAAGTGGACTGCATAAAGAAAATGTGGTACATGTACACAATTAAATAGTACACAGTCATAAAAAAGGACAAAATTATGGACTTCACAGCAACTTAGATGGATTCAGAGTCCTTCATACTCAGTGATCTATCACAGAAACAAAGAACTGGATACCACATGTCTCACTTATAGTGTGTCCTGAACATTTTTTTTTTTAAGTTGGTGTCTCAGTCCATCACCCAAGCTGAAGTGCAGTGGCCCACTCACAGCCAGCCCAGCACAGACTCGCTGAGCTCAGGCAATCCTTCCACCTCAGTCTTCCAAGCAGCCGAAACCACAGGCATGCACTACGTGCCCGGCTTATTTTTTGATTTATTATAGAGATGGGTCTCATCATATTGCCCAGGCTGGTCTCGAACCCGTGGACTCAGGCAATCCTCTTGCCTCAACCTCCCAATGTGCTGGAATTATAGGCTTGAGCCACTGCACCCAGTTGTCCTGAACATTTATCACAATACTACAAGAGAGAGAGAGAGATCAGCAGTAGTGGGTACACTGCCAGGAGAGTGTGTGGAGGTGCACATAATATCTCTAAGGGTACCTTGTCTTAAACCAGGTCAAGTGAGGACCAGTAGGAGGCCCAAACTTCACCTGCACATAGACTGCTTATGTACCAATCCTGACTTGTACCCGACATATTTATAATAAAATAAAGGGGAAAAAAAGAAAGGAAGTACTGATGCATGTTACATCATGGACGAACCTTGATAACACCATGCTATGCAAGATAACCCATATATAAAAAGGCTATATATTATAATGTTTCATCTTTATGAAATGCTGCAAATGGGCAAATCCATAGAGAAAGTAGATTCAGGGTTGACAAGGACTGGGGAGAGGGAGAAACAGGGACTGGATGCTTGATTGGTTCAAGGTGTCCTTTTGAGATAATGAAAATATTCTAGAATTAGACAAAGGTGATGCTCTTTGTGATCTACTATTAACCTCTGAATAGTATGCTTTAAAAAGATGAATTTAATGGTGAGTGAATCTCCTCTGTTTAAAAAAAAAGTGGTGTTCCGGATGGGCTCCAGGCAGGCCAGGATGGAGGTGGACAAGGGCAGGGCTGTGGGGATGGAGAGGGCCTGGTGGAGGGAATCTCAGGAGGTCTAGAGACAGGCTGAGGAGACTGATGGGCAGGATTGGGGGTGCCAGAATGCATCCAATGCAGGGCTTGGGGCATTAGCCTAAAACAGGTTGATGGGGCTGAGTCTAAGACGGATGTGGGGAAAAATACCATGTACTTCTGTTTTAGCTTGGCTGTGTGGTAGCTGTGTGGAGGCCTATTTCATGGGTGTACACACGTGGATGTGTTAAAGGTAGGTGTCTCTTCCTGCTCTGTGGGAGAAGAGCCAGAGATTCCATGAGATGGCTGGTCTGCCCCACATAGGTTATGTGTTTGGGGTTGGCCCCTGCAGACCATCAGTACCAGGTACCTTGAGTCCTTGGTACCTTAAATCAACCACTATCTTAAATTGAGAACAGACAGACACTTGTGGATGAGAATCTAAAGCAATTATCCTGTAATCAGCATATAGTTGGACCGTGTTTCTCAGTTATTCATTTGTTTTCTCCAATTAGCCACTCTGTAACATCTTATTGGGACGTTTCACCCACTAACATTTAAAGTAATTATTAATAAGGAGAGATTTCCTATTATCATTTTAACTGTTTTCTGTTTGTCTTTTGTTTTTTTGTTCTTGTTTTTCTCTCTTTTTTTGATTCTTTTTTTTTCTATTGTTATGTTTGTTTTCTTTCTATGACTTTTATAAGTATTTTGTTTGTGATCACCAAGGGGCTTACCTAAAATATCTTATAATAGTATAGTTTAAGCTCATGTCAACTTGACTACCCCTCCAAGCAAATACTCTCTGCTTTATTTCTTCTCTCTTATATTATGTATTTATGTCATGATTTACAAATATTTGCATTATGTATCCATTAAGATCATTTCATTAGAGTTGCTTTAATTTAGCTTTGGGTGAGTTTATTTTCTGTTTCTCCTTCCTGTCACTCAATTTTATTTTTTAGAGAGAAGAATATTTTTGGTCACTTCTGTCCCCATCCTGTCATTGCACCTCTATTTTCTCCTTTAAGTCAAAGACTCAGTTCCACTCTGCCTTTTAGAATCATGCATCCTTGACTTTTAGAGCTGAAAAAGACTAATCAATAGCTTGTAGACTTATTCATGTTATGGCAAAGGCATTCTGGCAAATCCTGTTTTTGTTTATATTTCAGAGCTTCCACTGAGGATGTTCAACTAAAATGCATGATCATAGAGTTCGATTCATGAAACAGATATCAACCAGAGACCTGGAAGGGGATTTCTGAGCTTGAAGTTTCCTTTCTAACCTTGAGTCAATACTGACATAACCAAAAGAAACTCAGGAGCAGTGGGGTGTCTATAATACCCCAAATGTAGGTAGGTACTGCTGAGGACCAGGGACAAGACCTAACTATAAAGAAGAAAAACTTGAAAGGAGTTAGAGGAGAAAGCACCCTCCCTCCAGCATGAGCAGAAGAAGGGATCTTCCCATTTGGAGCTCTCCCTGATCTGACCCTGTGTGTGTTTCCCATTTGCTAGGATTCACCTTTTGCTCTAATAACATTTAATAATAAGTATAGCTATTTTTTTTTTTAGTTCTGTGAGCCATGGTAGCAAAATATCCACTGAGACCTGGCAAAATGATCTGGCAACCTTTGAATTTGTAGCAAGTGGGTCAGAAGTATGGGTGGCCTG
>NW_007132837.1:0-4543 GCF_000164805.1 Carlito syrichta | reverse complement strand
TTTTTCTTACCAGAGAAGTGAAATATCTTTACAACAAAAACTACAAGACACTGTGCAAAGAATTCCAAAAAGACACAAACAAATAGAAAAAATGTTCCATGCTAGTTGATTAGAAGAATCAGTATCGTCAAGATATCCTACCCAAGGCATTCTCTACCCAAGGCACAATGTCCATCAAATTACTAACATCATTCTTCTCAGATTTGGAAATGACAATACAGAAATTCTTATGGAAACAAAAAAGAGCATGGAGGCCAAAACAATCCTCAAAAATAGAAACAGAGTGGGAGGTATCATACTTTCAGACTTCAAGCTTTACAAAAAGGCTACAGTAATCAAAACAGCCCAGTACAGGTACAAGAACAGGCATATAGAACAATGGAAAATAATAGAGAGTACAGAAGCAAAATCTCGATCTCTCAACCAACTCATCTTTGGCAACACCATAAATAATAAAAACTGGGGAGAAGAGACCTTATTCAATAAATGGTGCTGGCAAAACTGGCTGACCACATGCAGAAGAATGAAATAGGATTCATACCTATCACCATACACAAAAATATACTCTAAATGGATAAAAAGCCTAAACATAAAACCCCAAACTATAAGAATCATAGAAGAAAACATCAAAGACATCCTTATACACATTAAAATAGGCAACCAATTCCTGATCATAGCCCCCAAATCATATGCCAAGAAAAGCAAGATAGACAAGTTAGCAAACTGAAAACCTTCTGCACAGCAAAAGAAACCATCAAGAACATAGGAAGACAACCCACAGTACAGGAAAAAAATATTTGCTAACTGTATATATGACAAAGGCCTAATATCCAGAATCTACAAAGAACTCAAATGAGCCTGAAGGAAGAAAACAGCCCTATTAAGAAGTATATAAATAGACACTTCTCAAAAGAAGTCATACAAACTGTCAACTGATACATGAAAAAATGCTCAGCCTCCCTAATTAGCCTAGAAATGCAAATCAATACTACATTGAAATAACACCTGATTATTAATCCAAAAACAACAGATGCTGGCGAGGGTGCAAAGAAAAAGGATTGCTTCTACATTGTTGGTGGGAGTGCAAATTACTTCAACTTCTGTGGAAAACAGTGTGATGATTTTTTTTTAAATACAAATTGCCCTTCCATACCACCTACCAATCTCCCTTCTGGGAATAACCCAAAATAATCAAATAATTCTACCAAAAAGATACTTGCATTCATATGTTTATTGAAGCACTGTTCACAATAGCAAAAACATGGAACCAACCTTGCTGCCCATAGAAAGTGGACTGCATAAAGAAAATGTGGTACATGTACACAATTAAATAGTACACAGTCATAAAAAAGGACAAAATTATGGACTTCACAGCAACTTAGATGGATTCAGAGTCCTTCATACTCAGTGATCTATCACCGAAACAAAGAACTGGATACCACATGTTCTCACTTATAAGTGTGTCCTGAACATTTTTTTTTAAGTTGGTGTCTCAGTCCATCACCCAAGCTGAAGTGCAGTGGCCCACTCACAGTCAGCCCAGTACAGACTCGCTGAGCTCAGGCAATCCTTCCACCTCAGTCTTCCAAGCAGCCGAAACCACAGGCATGCACTACGTGCCCGGCTTATTTTTTGATTTATTATAGAGATGGGTCTCATCATATTGCCCAGGCTGGTCTCGAACCCGTGGACTCAGGCAATCCTCTTGCCTCAACCTCCCAATGTGCTGGAATTATAGGCTTGAGCCACTGCACCCAGTTGTCCTGAACATTTATCACAATACTACAAGAGAGAGAGAGAGATCAGCAGTAGTGGGTACACTGCCAGGAGAGTGTGTGGAGGTACACATAATATCTCTAAGGGTACCTTGTCTTAAACCAGGTCAAGTGAGGACCAGTAGGAGGCCCAAACTTCACCTGCACATAGACTGCTTATGTACCAATCCTGACTTGTACCCGACATATTTATAATAAAATAAAGGGGAAAAAAAGAAAGGAAGTACTGATGCATGTTACATCATGGACGAACCTTGATAACACCATGCTATGCAAGATAACCCATATATAAAAAGGCTATATATTATAATGTTTCATCTTTATGAAATGCTGCAAATGGGCAAATCCATAGAGAAAGTAGATTCAGGTTTGACAAGGACTGGGGAGAGGGAGAAACAGGTAACAGATGCTTGATTGGTTCAAGGTGTCCTTTTGAGATAATGAAAATATTCTAGAATTAGACAAAGGCGATGCTCTTTGTGATCTACTATTAACCTCTGAATAGTATGATTTAAAAAGATGAATTTAATGGTGAGTGAATCTCCTCTGTTTAAAAAAAAAGTGGTGTTCCGGATGGGCTCCAGGCAGGCCAGGATGGAGGTGGACAAGGGCAGGGCTGTGGGGATGGAGAGGGCCTGGTGGAGGGAATCTCAGGAGGTCTAGAGACAGGCTGAGGAGACTGATGGGCAGGATTGGGGGTGCCAGAATGCATCCAATGCAGGGCTTGGGGCATTAGCCTAAAACAGGTTGATGGGGCTGAGTCTAAGACGGATGTGGGGAAAAATACCATGTACTTCTGTTTTAGCTTGGCTGTGTGGTAGCTGTGTGGAGGCCTATTTCATGGGTGTACACACGTGGATGTGTTAAAGGTAGGTGTCTCTTCCTGCTCTGTGGGAGAAGAGCCAGAGATTCCATGAGATGGCTGGTCTGCCCCACATAGGTTATGTGTTTGGGGTTGGCCCCTGCAGACCATCAGTACCAGGTACCTTGAGTCCTTGGTACCTTAAATCAACCACTATCTTAAATTGAGAACAGACAGACACTTGTGGATGAGAATCTAAAGCAATTATCCTGTAATCAGCATATAGTTGGACCGTGTTTCTCAGTTATTCATTTGTTTTCTCCAATTAGCCACTCTGTAACATCTTATTGGGACGTTTCACCCACTAACATTTAAAGTAATTATTAATAAGGAGAGATTTCCTATTATCATTTTAACTGTTTTCTGTTTGTCTTTTGTTTTTTTGTTCTTGTTTTTCTCTCTTTTTTTGATTCTTTTTTTTTCTATTGTTATGTTTGTTTTCTTTCTATGACTTTTATAAGTATTTTGTTTGTGATCACCAAGGGGCTTACCTAAAATATCTTATAATAGTATAGTTTAAGCTCATGTCAACTTGACTACCCCTCCAAGCAAATACTCTCTGCTTTATTTCTTCTCTCTTATATTATGTATTTATGTCATGATTTACAAATATTTGCATTATGTATCCATTAAGATCATTTCATTAGAGTTGCTTTAATTTAGCTTTGGGGTGAGTTTTATTTTCTGTTTCTCCTTCCTGTCACTCAATTTTATTTTTTAGAGAGAAGAATATTTTTGGTCACTTCTGTCCCCTTCCTGTCATTGCACCTCTATTTTCTCCTTTAAGTCAAAGACTCAGTTCCACTCTGCCTTTTAGAATCATGCATCCTTGACTTTAGAGCTGAAAAAGACTAATCAATAGCTTGTAGACTTATTCATGTTATGGCAAAGGCATTCTGGCAATTCCTGTTTTTGTTTATATTTCAGAGCTTCCACTGAGGATGTTCAACTAAAATGCATGATCATAGAGTTCGATTCATGAAACAGATATCAACCAGAGACCTGGAAGGGGATTTCTGAGCTTGAAGTTTCCTTTCTAACCTTGAGTCAATACTGACATAACCAAAAGAAACTCAGGAGCAGTGGGGTGTCTATAATACCCCAAATGTAGGTAGGTACTGCTGAGGACCAGGGACAAGACCTAACTATAAAGAAGAAAAACTTGAAAGGAGTTAGAGGAGAAAGCACCCTCCCTCCAGCATGAGCAGAAGAAGGGATCTTCCCATTTGGAGCTCTCCCTGATCTGACCCTGTGTGTGTTTCCCATTTGCTAGGATTCACCTTTTGCTCTAATAACATTTAATAATAAGTATAGCTATTTTTTTTTTAGTTCTGTGAGCCATGGTAGCAAAATATCCACTGAGACCTGGCAAAATGATCTGGCAACCTTTGAATTTGTAGCAAGTGGGTCAGAAGTATGGGTGGCCTGAGAACTTCAAACTTAGGGCTAGCATTGGATGTGAGCCTAGTCTTGTGGAAGAATTCACCCATAACTAGTGGAGTCTAAGCTAACTCTAGGTCACCTTTCCTAGCTAGCATCAGAATTGTCTTACTCCACAATATACCTTTGGGGTCAGGGATCCAAAAGTTCAGAGGCAGACATTTTGGAACATGCCCTCTGGAGGTGAGAAAAAAGCACTAGCTGACTGGGATCCTCAGGAGGGCTGGTGAGCCCCACTTTGGATACAGGGACACTAGCATCACTGAGATACAAGCAGTGGCTATTCATCCAAGGACAATGCTCAAAGGAAGAGACTCCATTAATGAGCCTGGGCTACATAACACCAATGTGATGACAAGATATGGAAATGGCAGAAACTGTGAACAGCAACATGAGCATAATGAAGAGGCAGTCATATCAGAATGAAGCAAGTAGGGGCTGAACTTTGGAGATCTATTATTTACCT
>NW_007132836.1:0-782 GCF_000164805.1 Carlito syrichta | reverse complement strand
CACCAAGCCTAAATGAGAAGAGCAGTGTCCATCCTGTAATGGTTGGGGTTCATCCTGGGTGAGCCAAGAACAACTTGTCCAGACTGTCACTACATCTAGCAGTCTGTTCAAATAACCTAACTTGCACTCTTCCCTGTGGCCTCATTGTATGTTCACTCTGATAAGCCAACAAAGAAGAAAAACATTCCCCACACTCCAGATCAACCCCAGCCCAGGTACCCTGTCATCCTCCACTCTCTCCTGGCTCTCTGTTTTCCTCAGTCCCACAGAATTCTGTTCTCTCTGTCCCGTGTGTTTTTTGTCATTTCCCAGTAAGACAGGCTGCCTGGTGCCCCCTCCCGATCAAGGTCAATGTCAGGATACTAATTTTGTCTTCAAAACTCTTATACTACCCTCATGTCTGCATCTCCCCCTTACTGCCCATCTAAGTTGGAAAAACTGCACCCTCAACTTTACCCACTATCTTAACTGCTCCTTTCTTAACAGGTAGTTCAACCACCCACTCAAGAGTCCTCAGCCCCATCCTGAGCCCACCAATGAAAAACATTACCAAATTCTTGAAATACTACATCATTCCTAAAACCCGAATCTCCACTCAAACTTTACAGTTTGTCATGCCCAGTCAGCATTCTCAGGCCCCATTATCCAGGCTTCACTGTTCACCTCTGGCTTCAACAGAAAACCTGGAAGGCAGGTCTCTCAGAGATCCAGATTGGACCCAACACGAGTGAGCATCTAAGCAAAACAACTCAGACAGTAGATTCTATTTCTCAATTCCCATC
>NW_007132835.1:0-953 GCF_000164805.1 Carlito syrichta | reverse complement strand
AAAACTGCACCCTCAACTTCACCCACTATCTTAACTGCTCCTTTCTTAACAGGTAGTTCAACCACCCACTCAAGAGTCCTCAGCCCCATCCTGAGCCCACCAGTGAAAAACATTACCAAATCCTTGAAATACTACATCATTCCTAAAACCCTGAATCTCCACTCAAACTTTACAGTTTGTCATGCCCAGTCAGCATTCTCAGGCCCCATTATCCAGGCTTCACTGTTCACTCTGGCTTCAACAGAAAACCTGGAAGGTAGGTCTCTCAGAGATCCAGATTGGACCCAACACGAGTGAGCATCTAAGCAAAACAACTCAGACAGTAGATTCTATTTCTCAATTCCCATCTCATGTGTGTGGATTCTCTATATGACATGCACTTTGTAAAAACAGCCAAGAGAGCTAAGAGGCAAGAGCCACAGTTGTATGCCTTTAGCGGGATACGAAGGCTAGTTCTAGATTAGGATGCCAGGTGAGGCATTCTGAGATGACAGCATCCAATATGTGTTATATTTGTCTAGTAAGGACACTCTGACTTTATAAAGGTTCCTTACTATTTAATTGTGTATAATTAACCCAAGTTTGGCAGTTAGAGCTGCAGAATTGATGAGTCCTGGCTTTTTCCTACTTCCAGAGCCCACATTATTCTTTGGCTCAGGTCCCCACTTCCCAAATTCCTTTCTCCCTTATCCCAGGCTAACATCAGCTTCTTCCTCTTCTGGACTGGACTCAAGTCTCTCTCTCTGCCTCCCCTGCAGAAGGACACTTATGATTTCATTATGCTCCAGATAGATATGCAGGAGAATCCCCCAATGTGAATATCTTAAACTTGATCACACTTGTTAAAGCCCTTTTGCCACAGAAGGTAAATTTCACAGGTTCCAGGCCACAGTTGCCATTATTAGAAAAACCCTTATTCAGTCCACTACAGAATTAGAACTTGAAAATGATTC
>NW_007132834.1:0-1111 GCF_000164805.1 Carlito syrichta | reverse complement strand
AGATCCAGATTGGACCCAACACGAGTGAGCATCTAAGCAAAACAACTCAGACAGTAGATTCTATTTCTCAATTCCCATCTCATGTGTGTGGATTCTCTATATGACATGCACTTTGTAAAAACAGCCAAGAGAGCTAAGAGGCAAGAGCCACAGTTGTATGCCTTTAGCGGGATACGAAGGCTAGTTCTAGATTAGGATGCCAGGTGAGGCATTCTGAGATGACAGCATCCAATATGTGTTATATTTGTCTAGTAAGGACACTCTGACTTTATAAAGGTTCCTTACTATTTAATTGTGTATAATTAACCCAAGTTTGGCAGTTAGAGCTGCAGAATTGATGAGTCCTGGCTTTTTCCTACTTCCAGAGCCCACATTATTCTTTGGCTCAGGTCCCCACTTCCCAAATTCCTTTCTCCCTTATCCCAGGCTAACATCAGCTTCTTCCTCTTCTGGACTGGACTCAAGTCTCTCTCTCTGCCTCCCCTGCAGAAGGACACTTATGATTTCATTAGGCTCCAGATAGATATGCAGGAGAATCCCCCAATGTGAATATCTTAAACTTGATCACACTTGTTAAAGCCCTTTTGCCACAGAAGGTAAATTTCACAGGTTCCAGGCCACAGTTGCCATTATTAGAAAAACCCTTATTCAGTCCACTACAGAATTAGAACTTGAAAATGATTCATTTTCATATTCAGAATTGTGTAAAAATTCTTTTTGTATAGTCTTTTGTGATATTGCATAGTGGTATCTTGTCCCCTTAGTCATACTTCCCCTTAGTCATACATACCCCTTAGCATATGAGAGTCTCACTTCCTCTCCCCACCTCTGACGTTTGCACTAGGAACCCATGTGACCACTCATCTTGTTTGAAAAATCAAAGACTTTTGAGTCAAAAATAACACCAGTTACCATGTCACACACTCCTTGACAAGACTCATTCCTGTCTAGTTAACTTAAGTAACAGTTGACTTCTAAAAGGTTAACTTTTCAAGATAGAGTCAGTCATAGCATAAGTTAGACTGAAACTACCAGAATATTTATTATGTTTTCCACAAATTGGCTTATTTCATTTTTAAAGACTAAGGCCATGAGTATTTTAGTATATATG
>NW_007132833.1:0-865 GCF_000164805.1 Carlito syrichta | reverse complement strand
TCAGATATTTTAATCAACTCATTAGGAAAAAAACCAGCAAGATGAAACAGGGTAGGGACCTGATCTGGAAGAGGGTTGGGAGGGCTATCTGAGCCAGAGCTGGTTGGGTTGAGTTCATGGACAGCCCTGCACACTGGGATGAAGTGGTTACTAGAATGCAGGATGAAGATATCTTGAACTTCAGAGTTAAATATCATGCCAAAATCATTTGGAAGGACACACAGGAGAGACATTGTAGAATACATAAAAGATGATAATGTTTAAAGAAAGGGTGAAGCCTGAAGGAGGGATCCTCAGATGAATCTCATCATCCAATCCATGGCAGAGACAGCAGTTTGGTCCTTCAGGGCAGCAGTAATCAGTGAGAGAGATGAAGTCTAATAGCTGTTTGGGGTTGGGGGAGACCATTAAAATTGCCCAGATGAAATAGTGGCCTTTATTTTAAAGACATGAATATGTTTCCAAGCCGACAGAAATTTGATTAGAGAGAACATGAGGTCAAAAATTGTGGACCTCAATCGTGAGAAGACAAGTACCTAGGGTTAGTTGGAGAGAAGGATTCTTAGCAAGAGAGAGAGAGAGAGAGAGAGAGAGAGAGAGAGAGAGAGAGAGCATCAGGTGAGAAGAGTGATGAACTTGTCAGGCTCATGTTCCTGAAGACAATGGTGAAGAAAGCAGTGTAAAGGCCTTCCTTGTCTGATCCACATGACTTGGATATAGATATGTGAGGTTCTCAGGACCACACTTAAGAGGTTTTTGGGAATGGGTGGACACACAGAGACAGCAATGGCCAGGGCGACAGAGCATGAGGGATAGAGATGATGACAATTTGTGAGAAAGTCAGATGGGAGAGTTGACAGAGGGT
>NW_007132832.1:0-8660 GCF_000164805.1 Carlito syrichta | reverse complement strand
TCTCTTCATGTGTCTTACAGATGTTAATAACAACATAAGGAGGTTAACTAATAAGAGAATGAGGAAAGGCAAAAGGGACAGTCAAAGGACTCATCCTAGGAAAATGTAAAATTTTTAGTGGTTATTAAGAAATAAGACTAATAAACAAAACATTAATGGGGTAAAACTAGGAGAAAATTTAAAAGATTCATGTGACTCGTCCTAGCAAGGTAGAATTCTTTAAATGGTCATTAAAAATGGAACAAATAAAATAGAAGTTAAGGGGATTGCCTAGTTGTGACAGTTCACATCTACAGTCTCAGTGTTTGGGAGGCTGAGGCAGGAGGATCACTTGAGGCCAGGAATTCTAAACCAGCCTAGGCAAAAGAGCCAGACTTTGTCTCTGCTAATAACAACAACAGCAGCAGCAGCAGCAGCAGGAGCAGCAGCAGTAAAATACCCAACCAAAAAAACCCTCCAAAATACAAGGTGCAATGACTCATGCTTGTAGTCCTTGCTACTCAGGAGGCTGAGTCAAGAGGAGCACTTAATCCCAGGAATTTGAGGCTACGTGAGCTCTAATAGCACCACTACACTCAAGCTTGGGCAACAGAGTGAGACTCTGTCTCTAAAAAGAAAAAGAGAAAGACATAGGTAAGGTTAAAACAAAGGTCTTAAAATAACACTGTTCAAGGTTGGGTGGACCAAAAGGAGCCCCCGTGTTCCCCTAAAGAGCCGCTAATCAGTGTTCTATGTTTACCCCAGATTGAAGAGATGTTTCAAAATCAGATGGCAAAGCTTACTATTAGAAAACTGACAAGAATGCCAGGAGCAGTGTTGAGGCAGGTTCATCAAGATGAAGATTTGCAATAGGGCCTGAGTTCCTTGGCTCAGCCCACTGCTGGGAACCCAAATCCTCTTTCACAAGAGAGGGTAATATGATCTGAGAGGTGGAGAAGAGGGAACCCTGCTCCATCTCAGGGAGCTGCTGGATTTTGCAGTGACCCAGGAAACAGCTCTCCCTGGACTGACAAAAAGAGCTGCTTGGTTTGTAAATGGCCATTTCAAGGTGAACGAACAAAATCCAATTTGTAAGGCTCCTGCTCCAACTGAAGAAGAGACAAGAAAGTCTTTTCTCTTTTGAGCTATGATTAGCTAAAACAATTGAGCAAGGCATAGTTTTATGAGTAAAATTTACCTTTCACTCTACTTGAGTTCTCCAAAATTTGGAAACTATTTGTGAGTAGTCTTATTTTATGACAGTATAGTTATTTGCATAAGTTCAATAAAAATCTATTTTCTTTTGTTACAGGACATATTGGAGACAGTGCTGATTCTATAAAGGCTTTACCTGGGGTAGTCTATTTTCTAACACAACATCTTTGCAGAATTGAGGTTGACTCTATACATCTGATAAAGAGCCCCTTGGAAAGACTGGCTGGTATCCTGTCTATGTGATCCCCTTTAAAAGGGTTCTGGCCTGCAGTAAGTAGAGAATGTCACTTTCTGACAGGCCTAAGAAACTCAATTTATTTTGAGACCTTGAGAAGAGGGGAATTCGCCCAACTCATACAGGTATTACAAGCACAGTCTGATGGAGAATCCTTGATTAGACTTTTAAAAGTCTAGTCCTCCTTGGCAGATGTGACTCTAGTACTAGTTACTTGGGAGGCTGAGATGGGAGGATTGCTGGAGCCCAGGAGTTTGAAGTTACAGTGAGTGGTGATTGCACCACTGTACTCCAGCCTGAACAACAGAGCAAGACTGTTTCTAAAAACAACAACAACAGCAATAAAAATAATGCTGTTAGCTTGCTAATAAAATCAGCAAGCCAATTATTGCTCTTCTTCTGGAATACAAATTCTCTTTTGATTCTAATCCTTTTGTGCTGTTTTTTGCTATTCAAGTTACTAATGTTGTATATCAATTGTTTTACTGTTTCCAAAGAAACTGAAGTCACACTATATGGAAGATGATGCTACAAAGTCTGCTGTTGTTCATATTGTTGCTGCAGCCTCTGCTTTAAGGTAGAAGACAAATAAATGAAACATGTCACCCACAACCTACCTCTCTAAAGGCTCAGGGACTATCGCGGAAGAGGAGGGCATGTGAGATTGTAAGAGCTGGATTAGGGGGTAGGAGTAGTGCAGTATAAAGCAACTCTATCTTTGATGCTCATCTGCCACACTGATTTCTGATTCCAAGAGTCCTGTGATAATTTTTCTGTCACCTGTGTATTGAAAATCCTGCCTTTAGTCAAATTCTTGCCTTTCCCTGAGGGGTTCTTCTATACAATTTTCACAATATCACATAAAGCCAGAGCCTGGGAGGTAAGAGTGTGGGGATTCACCATCTCATCTCACATCTAATAATAAGTTTTAATTAAACCAATAAGTCTAATAATTAAATTCATCAATCTCTTTCTTCAGCTTGTCAGCGCCTTCAGTTTTTGGAGGTAGATTTGTATACAGCTACTCACCATGGAACATTCTAATATTTTTTTAAGGGCAGTAATGCAAGGCAGTGGATACTGTTGGTGCACTGCTCAGATAACCTTCCCCAAGCTGCTCATTGCCACCTTGAAGGTGCCATCTCCTGCAGAGGTTTGCTCTCACTAAAAGTGCATTTACCTAGCCCAGGTAGTTCTTATCACCCCTCTTGCTTAGACCAGCCAGCAGCCAGAGACCCACAGGAATGGAAATCAATGGGTGACCAAGGTGAGACCACCTCTGTGCTCCAGTGTATGCCCAGAGCCTTCCTGGGATCATGCCGAAGTAAGTCTCCAGCAAAACCTAGTCTCTGTTAGATTCCTTGAGTTGCCCTCACTCAGTTCCTTGGAGCATTTCCTCAGTCCATCTCTTGAACCTGAATCTCATGCTCTCCTAGGGAATGTGGCTCAACAGCTGGTACTGTCAGTGGTCCAAGGAAGTGAACTCCAAGGGTAGATTCTGGGTTTGGAAGAATCCTAACAGGTTGACAGTGACATCTTAGCTCAGCTGGTAGATGGAGAGCTGACAGAGCTTTGGGCACATGCCAGATGTGACAGGGCTGATATTTCAGCTGCAATGACTGGGCTGAGCTGTGGGAGATGCATAGCAGGTACATTGGCTCTGGATTTGAACATTGTGAGAAAAATGATAGCAGTAAGAGGGTGGGATTGTTTGGGTGATAACAAGTGCCACCGATGCATTGAAGAGACAAAAGGACAGGCTCAGATGTATCACTCAGCAATGGAAAGTAAAGAATAAAGACGTGTTGAAAGGAATCCTCATCTTCTGCAGCTAAAGGACAGGTAGAGCTGAGAACCAGACTCAAAACTTAACTATAAAGAGAAAAAACATCAAAGGATCCATGAGAGGGGTGCACCTTCATGCCACACTCACCAGACAGTGGTAGCTTCTAACAGAGTCATGAAATCCCAAGGCCAGGTGAGAAATGCAGTATCCATCATATAATGGTAGGAGTCCGTGCTGGGTGAGAGAAGGTCAGGTGGTTAAGACTGTCACTGCACCCAACACTGCTCTGATACTATCCTGCAGCTCTCACCTGTGGATTCATTGGATGTTCACTCTGACCAGCCAGCAAAGAATAAAGGGTCCCCATACTCCAAATTAATCCCAACCATCAATCCCGTCCACATCTGCCTCTTCCCCACTTAGTGTCCCGAGGCTACTATGTGGTTTGTACTCAAGAGGAGTTTAGTGACTTCAGGAGCACACACATGCCCTGGAGATCTGACTGACTTGTGGATTCACTTGACATAGGTCTTGGAGTACAAGAGTGGATTTGTTCTTTTCCATAGGGTTTCTAAGAGCTGCCATAAACTTCAGATCCCACACCATGCTTTAACAGCATGTCGCATGCTTCTCAGCCTGTTTGGAGGTGGACACCGGAAATAGGCACTCACCCTGGAAACCTCAACCTATTCTGATTTCATCACCTTTCCCCAGGCCACAGCCCAGAACCTTTTTCAGGACTGACTGTCCCACACTCACATTGACTTTCTGGCTTGAATTTCCAAACGCCGTGAGCTAAAGGTGTGTCATCTTCCAACATTTCTTGGCTCTTTGGCTTCCTCACCTCTATTGAATTATAATCTCCCTGGTCCCTATGTGTACTTTGCCATGTCCCAGTCAGCCAGGATGTCTGGTGTTACCTTCTAACTTCAATGTCAGGGCATTCATGTGTATCTTCAAGAATCTTACCCTTCTCTCATGTTCACATCTCTCCCTTCACACCCCACAAGTTGGAAGAATGGACCCTTCACTTCACCCAGTAACTCAGTTGCTCTTCCCTTGAGAGATAAGTCGAACCCTCTCTCAGAGTCATCAACCCCATCCTGAGACCCTCCCCAAAGAAAGACCTCATCTAGCTCAACTGGATCCTCTTAATCTCAAATCACACCTAACACCCTGAATCCCCACTCAAGACTGACAGTTTCTCATGCCCAGTTGGCCTTCTCAGACCCCATTTTCCAGGTCACACTTCACTGCCCACCTGTGGTTTCAGCAGTGAACCTGACAAGCACTAGTCTAGAAAATCCAGACTAGACCCAACAAGAGTAGGCATCTAAGCAAGACCACTCAGATAGAAGGTTTTATTTCTCAACTTGTCTTGTGTGTGGATTCTCTGTAGGATACACACACCAACTCTGTGAACACAACAAATAAAGCTAAGAGATGAGAGCACAGATGTATGCCTTTAGGTGGATGCCAGGGCAGGTGCTGGATCAGGAAGCCCAGTGAGGCCATTTGATGCTGACAGCTTCCGGGATCTGTTTATCCCATAGGAGGCAACCCTCCACACTGCTGTGATTTAAAGGAATTCTTCAATTTGTTTGAACCCAAGGCTGGCAGTTAGGGCTGCTGAGGTGATGAGCCCTGGCCCTTCCTCACTTCCAAAGGGCACATCATTCCTTGGTTCATTTCTTCACATTACATTGCCCTTGGTCCCAGAGCCAGACTCACACAAATTACTTCTTCTGGACTCAAATTTCTCTCTGCTTCCTCCTGAAGGACTTCTGTGATTCCATTAGGGTCTAGTTAGATAACGCTGCAGCATCTCCCAACTTGAAGACCTTTAACTTTATCATGTTTGCAAAAACTCTTTTGCCATGGAAAGTAATTTTTGCAGGTCCCATACCATAATTCACAGTGAGAGGAACTTTCAATGTTCCCTCATCATATTTACCAGCTTTCATACAAACCCTTTCTTTCCCTGTTCCATGAATGTAGTAACGTCTGTCACCTTGTCATCCCTCTTCATACTCTCCCAGCACTACATGAGGGTCCCACTGCCTCTCCCCACTTGGAACATTTGCATTAAGAGCCAAACTGGTCACTGAGTTGTTTGGAAAATGTTTTAAATGAAATAGGTCAGTTACTTTCTCCCACACTCATTGGACAGCATGCCGCACTTCCTGTCAGAATAACATAAATTTGAGGTGAGTCCTAAACCGGTAACTGTTGAGGAGGAAGTTATAACAAAACTTAGACTGAAATCTACAGAACAGTTATTGTGTTTTTTTCCCCCTGCTTCTTTTTTGTAAACTATTTTTTTTTGTCAACAGCTCAGATTGTGTTGTTGTTGTTGTTTTCTACTCTTTTTTGTGTTTTGTTTGCTTTTTGTTTGTTGTTGGTGGTTTTGAGACAAGTTCTTACTGTTGCACAGACTGAATTGCAGTATGGCAATCACAAGTCACTGCAGCCTCCAGCTCCTAGGTTGAAACTTCTTACCTCAGCCTCCTGAGAAAGAAAAAATACAGGAGCAAGCCACTGCACCAGGTTTTGTTTTAATTTTTAACTTTTTTTTTTTTTTAGTTAGAGTCTCACTCTGTCACCCAGGCTGGAGTGCAGTGGCATGCTCATAGCCACCGCAGCCTTGACCTGCGGGACTCAGGTGATCCTTCCACTTCAACCTTCCAAGTAACTGTAACTGCAGGCACGTGCCACCATGCCTAATTTTTTTTTATTGTAGAGATGAGGTCTTGTCAAGTTGCCCAGCCCAGGTTAGTCTCGAACCCGTGGGCTCAGGCAATCCTCTCACCTCGGCCTCAAAAAGTGCTGGGATTATAGGTGTGAAATACTGCACCCGGCCAATTTTTAATTTTTAAAGATTTTTAGTCTTTTAAAAAAATCTGTTTTCCATGGATTCACATAGTTTATTTATAAAGATCATGACCACAGGAATTTTAGTAGATATAATGACTGATTTTGTCACAAATACAATAAGAAAATTGCTACCAGGTCAATTAAGGACATGTGCAATGGATACAACATTGGTGATCTTAATCCTGATGAGAACAATGTTTGTACTAAGCAAAACAGCTTGATTTTTATTTAAGAAGTTGGTCAAAAAGAGGATGCATCACCAACCAACACAAGTAAGTGACATTTAATGTTTATCTATCAATCCAGTGTGGTATCTGTGCTCTAGTCAGGAAATCTTGGGGAAAAAAATGTGATTTATTTATTGTAAAATGATGCAATGTGAAAAAATCAGCAGCATGAATATATACAATGATTATTTGTAAAAATAATTTGAAGAATTGTGATATATTGTAAACCTCTGAATTATATACTCTAAAAGAGTGAACTTTATACATGTGAATTCTACATCAAAAAAAAAAGTGTTTAAGATGGGCCCCAGGCAGGCCAGGATGAGGCTGTACTAGGGGATAGGTGTCAGGAAGTATGGCAACTGGTAGAAGAAGTTTAGGAATCCCAGAGACAGAATGTGGGGAGGAAAGGGCAATAAAATATAGTTATCACAGAAGTGCACTCTTACCAGGCATCTACCCCACTACCCTGGACAGGAGGTTCCAAACTCAGTACATTCAGCCTGGAGGGCAGCATCTCTCAGATTAGTGAAAGGAGCTCACAAAGGGCTCCTCACTAGGCCTTCCTCAAGATCCTCTAGCAAGGGTAGGGCTTGGACCTGGGTCTCTGATTGTGTGCCTCTTGCCCACTCCAAGCCACGGACCGTGGCACATCGGACAGACCAAGGCCAGGTCGACATAGCCAGATCCTAACTTCATCACTAGCCTCCCCCTTCTCAAAGGTCCCTCCTCCAGCCTCCATCTCAGAGTCCCATCTCAGTCTCCCCATCTCCCTTCTACCCATATTTATAGAGCTATGTTGTCTACTACAATAAGTACTCACTTGTGTGGGCTT
The DNA here is from genome assembly GCF_000164805.1 of Carlito syrichta. Lineage (NCBI taxonomy): Eukaryota > Metazoa > Chordata > Mammalia > Primates > Tarsiidae > Carlito > Carlito syrichta. The sequence goes on along the minus strand of NW_007132832.1, from coordinate 1,509 downwards.
AGAGTACTTGAACTGTGGCTACTCTAAATTCAGAGGTGCTTCAAGTATAAAATACACATAGGATTTCAAAGTTTGTCTGTGAGTAAAGGAATGTAAAATAACTCATCACTTTTTGTCTTGATTATATGTCAGACTGATAATGTCTTAAATGTGGTGGGTTCTTGAAATATGTCACTAAAACTAATTTTATCTTTCTTTTTACATTTTCAATATGACTATTCAAAATTTAAAAAATTACATAGGCTGACTGGCTGTACAGTTTTCAAATAGCCACTGCAGCCTTACCAGCTAAAGAAGAGACTGGATAGAAAGGGGTGGGACCAGTCCATAAGGCCATTTGGGGAAATAAATGGATAAAGTGGGTGTTGAGACATGCTGTCACCTCACTAAGGGTGGCAGGAATCTTTTGGGAGGATAAACTTCAAATCTGGCCAGCAGAAGATAGGCAGTGTGGTAGGCTGAGTAATGTCATCCAAAAATACCCATGTCTTATTTCCTGGGACCTTTATATGTTTTTTTATGGCAAAAAGAACTTTGCAGGTGGGATGGAGTTAAGGACTTTGAAATAGGAAAATGATCCTGGATTATCTGGTTGGGCCCTATATGAATCCCAAGTGTATTTATATGAAAGACAGGGGGAGACTTGAAAAAGACGGAGAAAGAAAGATAAGACAACAGAAGCAAGAGGGTGGAGTGATGTGAGGAAGGGGCATGAGCAAGAAATGCAGCGGCTCCTAGAGGGCGGAAAAGCCAGGCAGACTCTCCCTTGAAGACCCCTGATAGAGCTTGGCTTTGCCAACATCTTGGTTATAGACTTCTGACTCCTAAATTGAAAGGACAATTTCTGTGGTTTTAAGTAACAAGTTTCTGGTAACTTGTTGCAACGGCTATAAGAAATGCTACAGGTAGGTGAAAGACACAGAGGAAACAGTAAATTTTTAATTTAAAATGTAATTTAAGTGAAAATAAAACTATAAGCTATACCTAGATCTGATGAAGATATCAGATAACTAGAATAGTCACGGAACTGTTGGGAGTGTCATTTGCACAAGTGCTTTGGAAAACATTCTGGAAGTATGTGTTACTCTGAACATATGAGAGGGTACCAAAAAAAAGGAATTATTTTTTGGAGGATAGCATCAGTGTACCAACTAACATTGTGAGAGGCTGCCTTTGAGGGGAGATGGGAGCTTATAAAGGCCCCAAAGTATAGTCCATTAGAAAATGAGCGCATTAAGGGAAAGGAGGACTCCACTCAAAGAGGTGTGGCTTCAGGAAAGACCTCTGTGGGCATACTCAAAGTCAAAGAGACAAAGGATTTCATCTAATTTCAGTATGACAGAAGTAAGTGCAGTCATTGTGGTGTGTGTGTGTGTGTGTGTGTGTGTGTGTGTGTGTGTGTGTGTGTGTGAATTTAGGGAGTTAGGCTAATGGATGCACAGACACAAAGTCCTGGAGATACCAGATGGGGTGTGGTGCAAAACTTGTGGATTCTTTGTCTCATCCCTA
>NW_007132831.1:0-833 GCF_000164805.1 Carlito syrichta | reverse complement strand
AACTTCTTACCTCAGCCTCCTGAGAATGAAAAAATACAGGAGCAAGCCACTGCACCAGGTTTTGTTTTAATTTTTAACTTTTTTTTTTTAGTTAGAGTCTCACTCTGTCGCCCAGGCTGGAGTGCAGTGGCATGGTGATAGCCACCGCAGCCTTGACCTGCGGGACTCAGGTGATCCTTCCACTTCAACCTTCCAAGTAACTGTAACTGCAGGCACGTGCCACAATGCCTAATTTTTTTTTATTGTAGAGATGAGGTCTTGTCAAGTTGCCCAGCCCAGGCTGGTCTCGAACCCATGGGCTCAGGCAATCCTCTCACCTCGGCCTCAAAAAGTGCTGGGATTATAGGTGTGAAATACTGCACCCGGCCAATTTTTAATTTTTAAAGATTTTTAGTCTTTTAAAAAAATCTGTTTTCCATGGATTCACATAGTTTATTTATAAAGATCATGACCACGGGAATTTTAGTAGATATAATGACTGATTTTGTCACAAATACAATAAGAAAATTGCTACCAGGTCAATTAAGGACATGTGCAATGGATACAACATTGGTGATCTTAATCCTGATGACTACATTTCTAATTAATGAGAACAATGTTTGTACTAAGCAAAACAGCTTGATTTTTATTTAAGAAGTTGGTCAAAAAGAGGATGCATCACCAACCAGCACAAGTAAGTGTCATTAATGTTTATCTATCAATCCAGTGTGGTATCTGTGCTCTAGTCAGGAAATCTTGGGGAAAAAAATGTGATTTATTTATTGTAAAATGATGAAATGTGAAAAAATCAGCAGCCTGAATATATACAATGATTATTTGTAAAAATAATTATT
>NW_007132830.1:2087-5710 GCF_000164805.1 Carlito syrichta | reverse complement strand
GGACAGGCTCAGATGTATCACTCAGCAACGGAAAGTAAAGAATAAGTGTTGAAAGGAATCCTCATCTTCTGCAGCTAAAGGACAGGTAGAGCTGAGAACCAGACTCAAAACTTAACTATAAAGAGAAAAAACATCAAAGGATCCATGAGAGGGGTGCACCTTCATGCCACACTCACCAGACAGTGGTAGCTTCTAACAGATTCATGAAATCCCAAGACCAGGTGAGAAATGCAGTATCCATCATATAATGGTAGGAGTCCATGCTGGGTGAGAGAAGGTCAGGTGGTTAAGACTGTCACTGCACCCAACACTGCTCTGATACCTATCCTGCAGCTCTCACCTGTGGATTCATTGGATGTTCACTCTGACCAGCCAGCAAAGAATAAAGGGTCCCCATACTCCAAATTAATCCCAACCGTCAATCCTGTCCACATATGCCTCTTCCCCACTCAGTGTCCCGAGGCTACTATGTGGTTTGTACTCAAGAGGAGTTTAGTGACTTCAGGAACACACACATGCCCTGGAGATCTGACCAACTTGTGGATTCACTTGACATAGGTCTTGGAGTACAAGAGTGGATTTGTTCTTTTCCATAGGGTTTCTAAGAGCTGCCATAAACTTCAGATCCCACACCATGCTTTAACAGCATGTCGCATGCTTCTCAACCTGTTTGGAGGTGGACACCGGAAATAGGCACTCACCCTGGAAACCTCAACCTATTCTGATTTCATCACCTTTCCCCAGGCCACAGCCCAGAACCTTTTTCAGGACTGACTGTCCCACACTCACATTGACTTTCTGGCTTGAATTTCCAAACGCCGTGAGCTAAAGGTGTGTCATCTTCCAACATTTCTTGGATCTTTGGCTTCCTCACCTCTATTGAATTATAATCTCCCTGGTCCCTATGTGTACTTTGCCATGTCCCAGTCAGCCAGGATGTCTGGTGTTACCTTCTAACTTCAATGTCAGGGCATTCATGTGTATCTTCAAGAATCTTACCCTTCTCTCATGTTCACATCTCTCCCTTCACACCCCACAAGTTGGAAGAATGGACCCTTCACTTCACCCAGTAACTCAGTTGCTCTTCCCTTGAGAGATAAGTCGAACCCTCTCTCAGAGTCATCAACCCCATCCTGAGACCCTCCCCAAAGAAAGACCTCATCTAGCTCAACTGGATCCTCTTAATCTGAAATCACACCTAACACCCTGAATCCCCACTCAAGACTGACAGTTTCTCATGCCCAGTTGGCCTTCTCAGACCCCATTTTCCAGGCCACACTTCACTGCCCACCTGTGGTTTCAGCAGTGAACCTGACAAGCACTAGTCTAGAAAATCCAGACTAGATCCAACAAGAGTAGGCATCTAAGCAAGACCACTCAGATAGAAGGTTTTATTTCTCAACTTGTCTTGTGTGTGGATTCTCTGTAGGATACACACACCAACTCTGTGAACACAACAAAGAAAACTAAGAGATGAGAGCACAGATGTAAGCCTTTAGGAGGATGCCAGGGCAGGTGCTGGATCAGGGAGCCCAGTGAGGCCATTTGATGCTGACAGCTTCCGGGATCTGTTTATCCCGTAGAAGGCAACCCTCCACACTGCTGTGTTTTTAAGGAATTCTTCAATTTGTTTGAACCCAAGGCTGGCAGTTAGGGCTGCTGAGGTGATGAGCCCTGGCCCTTCCCCACTTCCAAAGGGCACATCATTCCTTGGTTCATTTCTTCACATTACATTGCCCTTGGTCCCAGAGCCAGACTCACACCAACTGCTTCTTCTGGACTCAAATTTCTCTCTGCCTCCTCCTGAAGGACTTCTGTGATTCCATCAGGGTCTGGTTAGATAACGCTGCAGCACCTCCCAACTTGAAGACCTTTATTTTATCACGTTTGCAAAAACTCTTTTGCCATGGAAAGTAATTTTTGCAGGTCCCATGCCATAATTCACAGTGAGAGGAACTTTAAATGTTCCCTCATCATATTTACCAGCTTTCGTACAAACCCTTTCTTCCCCTGTTCCATGAATGTAGTAACGTCTGTCACCTTAGTCATCCTTCTTCATACTCTCCCAGCACTACATGAGGGTCCCACTGCCTCTCCCCACTTGGAACATTTGCATTAAGAGCCAAACTGGTCACTGAGTTGTTTGGAAAATGTTTTAAATCAAATGGGTCAGTTACTTTCTCCCACACTCATTGGACAACATGCCGCACTTCCTGTCAGAATAACATAAATTTGAGGTGAGTCCTAAACCGGTAACTGTTGAGGAGGAAGTTATAACAAAACTTAGACTGAAATCTACAGAACAGTTACTGTGTTTTTTTCCCTCTGCTTCTTTTTTGTAAACTATTTTTTTTTTGTCAACAGCTCAGATTGTGTTGTTGTTGTTGTTTTCTACTCTTTTTTGGTGTTTTGTTTTGCTTTTTGCTTTTTGTTTGTTGTTGGTGGTTTTGAGACAAGTTCTTACTGTTGCACAGACTGAATTGCAGTATGGCAATCACAAGTCACTGCAGCCTCCAGCTCCTAAGTTGAAACGTCTTACCTCAGCCTCCTGAGAATGAAAAAATACAGGAGCAAGCCACTGCACCAGGTTTTGTTTTAATTTTTAACTTTTTTTTTTTTAGTTAGAGTCTCACTCTGTCGCCCAGGCTGGAGTGCAGTGGCATGCTGATAGCCACCGCAGCCTTGACCTGCGGGACTCAGGTGATCCTTCCACTTCATCCTTCCAAGTAACTGTAACTGCAGGCACGTGCCACCACGCCTAATTTTTTTTTATTGTAGAGATGAGGTCTTGTCAAGTTGCCCAGCCCAGGCTGGTCTTGAACCCGTGGGCTCAGGCAATCCTCTCACCTCGGCCTCAAAAAGTGCTGGGATTATAGGTGTGAAATACAGCACCCGGTCAATTTTTAATTTTTAAAGATTTTTAGTCTTTAAAAAAAATCTGTTTTCCATGGATTCACATAGTTTATTTATAAAGATCATGGCCACGGGAATTTTAGTAGATATAATGAATGATTTTGTCACAAATACAATAAGAAAATTGCTACCAGGTCAATTAAGGACATGTGCAATGGATACAACATTGGTGATCTTAATCCTGATGACTACATTTCTAATCAATGAGAACAATGTTTGTACTAAGCAAAACAGCTTGATTTTTATTTAAGAAGTTGGTCAAAAAGAGGATGCATCACCAACCAGCACAAGTAAGTGTCATTTAATGTTTATCTATCAATCCAGTGTGGTATCTGTGCTCTAGTCAGGAAATCTTGGGGAAAAAAACGTGATTTATTTATTGTAAAATAATGCAATGTGAAAAAATCAGCAGCATGAATATATACAATGATTATTTGTAAAAATAATTATTTGAAGAATTGTGATATATTGTAAACCTCTGAATTATATACTCTAAAAGAGTGACCTTTATACATGTGAATTCTACATCAAAAAAAAAGTGTTCAAGATGGGCCCCAGGCAGGCCAGGATGAGGCTGTACTAGGGGATAGGTGTCAGGAAGTATGGCAACTGGTAGAAGAAGTTCAGGAATCCCAGAGACAGAATGTGGGGAGGAAAGGGCAATAAAATATAGTTATCACAGAAGTGCACTCTTACCAGGCATCTACCCC
>NW_007132830.1:0-811 GCF_000164805.1 Carlito syrichta | reverse complement strand
GCAAAAAGAACTTTGCAGGTGGGATGGAGTAAGGACTTGAAATAGGAAAATGATCCTGGACTATCTGGTTGGGCCCTATATGAATCCCAAGTGTACTTATATGAAAGACAGGGGGAGACTTGAAAAAAAAAAAGAAAGAAAGATAAGACAACAGAAGCAAGAGGGTGGAGTGATGTGAGGAAGGGGCATGAGCAAGAAATTCAGTGGCTCCTAGAGGGTGGAAAAGCCAGGCAGACTCTCCCTTGAAGGCCCCTGATAGAGCTTGGCTTTGCCAACATCTTGGTTATAGACTTCTGACTCCTAAACTGAAAGGACAATTTCTGTGGTTTTAAATAACAAGTTTCTGGTAACTTGTTGCAACGGCTATGAAAAATGCTACAGGTAGGTGAAAGACACAGAGGAAACAGTAATTTTTAATTTAAAATGTAATTTAAGTGAAAATAAAACTATAAGCTATACCTAGATCTGATGAAGATATCAGATAACTAGAATAGTCACAGAACTGTTGGGAGTTCATTTGCACAAGTGCTTTGGAAAACATTCTGGAAGTATGTGTTACTCTGAACATACGAGAGGGTACCAAAAAAAAAAAGGAATTATTTTTTGGAGGACATCATCAGTGTACCAGCTAACATTGTGAGAGGCTGCCTTTGAGGGGAGATGGGAGCTTATAAAGGCCCCAAAGTATAGTCCATTAGAAAATGAGTGCATTAAGAGAAAGGAGGACTCCACTCAAAGAGGTGTGGTTTCAGGAAAGACCTCTGTGGGCGTACTCAAAGTCAAAGAGTCAAAGGCTTTCATCTAATTTCAG
>NW_007132829.1:0-713 GCF_000164805.1 Carlito syrichta | reverse complement strand
TTTTAGAGTAGACTTGTATAGGATAAAATATATACACTCATAGCTGCATAAATTTATACTTTGCTGTTTTGTTTCCTTTTGCTACATTACTCAAATATAATAGCTACTATACGATTTATAAAATAATTAATGATGAGGTATTAGCTTAATAGGATATAGCATAGTATTAAAGGTCAATCATTAGATTATATAAAAATTAAAGTTTAGACATATGAAACTCATATGAATTATAGTAAAGTTTGGTAGTTTAAGAATAAGTTTTAACTGAGTTATAAGGCATTATGTTAAATCGTAATAGGATAACAGTATAACTAACAGCTAAGTCATTTAAGTAAACTTATAGGTTATAGTGTAGTGTTAAGTTGATAATATTAATCGTTAAAAAATATTAGGAGTCGGTGAACTTGGATTGAACCTAGAGTTAACTTAGAAAAGTTTTTTTGTATTAATCAGGGTTTAGAACAAAGAGTATAATATGAATGATTCATTGAACATTATGGAAAACACTTTGAATGATTTGTATTGAAATTGTGCACCTGTGACCTTAATGTAAGCACGACAGACATCATGGAGTTCGAATTGTTTGCTTGGAAATTGCAGATCTCGTGGTGGTCTTGTGATGCATAGTTTGTAAAGCACGGAACTTGTACGCCCCCAGCAAGTGATTATCACACTGCTGGAGGGTATAGAAAATGGTATATAAGTTGGAAGGG
>NW_007132828.1:0-843 GCF_000164805.1 Carlito syrichta | reverse complement strand
TCTGTTACGATGACTGTCATCAGTGTATTGGCTATTCTGAGTAGTGGGCATAAGAACATAGTTAGAAAAAAAAGAACATGGTCAGACTATAACACCTATATTACTGCAAAACTGAGAAAAAAGGATGCAGGTTCGATCAAGGACCCAGAATACTGTGAAGAAGGTGAAGACTTGAAGAATTGAGAAAATGATGTGGGGAGGAGGAATTGATGTCCCCAAGTCCCAAGCTCTTGGAGTCCTGGAGCCCCCTTTGAATGCAGAAGGGGAGAGGAGAATTGGGAGCCTGCAAGACTTTGGTGAATGTGGAGTCCTGAAGAATCAAGAAAAAAGGGGTGTAGGATGAGGTTCCAAATTTCTCTCATTACCTGGAGCCCAGAATAATGGAGAACATGGATGTGGTGAAGGGGGCTGAAGGAATAAAGATGTGGGAGTGTGCAGGTACCTTCCGGGATGCTTTCATATGCCAGGGCTTTCTCTGTTACTGCAGAGTTTCCCCTTTTCTCTGTCCCAACCAAAATTTTCCCTTTGAAGACCTCCGCCCCTATGGACCAATTCTGGGCCCTAATTCTCAGTCCTCAAGGAGGGCATTTCTACTGTGTTTCCAGTTTGATTCATCTCCAGCTCACAAATGCTCCCTAAAGGCACCCACAGTTTGGACTTACCTCCCCCTGGAGCTTCCTCCACTGAAGCAGGAGGTTCTTTCATACCCTTAGGATTGACTCCAGATTTTCACCCACAGAAAACCTTCTCATTTCCTAAACCTTTCCAGGCCAAACACCTCAGACCCCATGGAGATCTGGTCCCCCTGATGCAGGGTCTTCTCCAGATTAGAGTCCTCTCCTT
>NW_007132827.1:0-3946 GCF_000164805.1 Carlito syrichta | reverse complement strand
CTCCGGTGATCCTTCTGCCTCAGTCTTCTGAGTAGCTGAACTACAGGTGCGTGTTACCATGCCCAGCTAATTTTGATTTATTGCAGAGATGAGGTCTCACCAAGTTGCCCGGGCAGGTCTTGAACCCATGGGCTCAGGCAATCCAATCACCTCAGCCTCCCAAAGGCGTGGGATTACAGGCTGAACCACCTAGCCTGGCTCCAATTTCTTTCTTAATGAATGTTTAGACCCCAAACAGTTACTGTCACAAACTAGTGCACAGATAACATCAATCCTGCCACTCTTCTAAGTTACAATTACCTTGAACAATCTGGGACCGAGTACTTTCTAGCTGGTTACAGTTTTTTGCTTATTCCGGGAGTTCTGGTTCACAATGCTTAATTAAACATCATACAACAAATTAATAAAGAGATGATAGGAAGCAGTCGTCATTTAGAGACTAAGGGAACAGATACATTTTTGGGTATTAGAAAGTTTTAGCAGAGCCCATTTCTTATCTAGGTCTGGCAGAGACTTTTCCAGGGATGTGCAGCCTTTTTGTGTGTGTCTCCTACTTATCAGGAGGGTCAGTGAAGATAGTCGTGTTCCCTTCAGTACAAGCAGCGGTTATTAGATCCAAGGACGGTGAATGGGGAACGAGGGGGAAATGTTCACTTTTAGATTCAAACGGCTTCTACATTTAGGCAAACTCAGTTTAACACAAGTTTTTAAGTCTTTTCTAATAACTTTTCTAATATAACCAAAATGGCCTCTTTCAGCCTATAACATTCCCCACTGTCAATTATATCCATGAGTTCTATCATGGGGTGATTGGGTCTGCTGGATTTGAACATTTGAGCAGGCTTTTTTCCTGTTATATCATGCTATGTCAGAATCAGGTTGAAAAATAAACTTAGTATATAAGGTAATAGGGTAATAAAACCCTTTTTTGGCAAATCCTTATTAGGCAGTGACCTACCAAGTCTTTTATTTAGGAATTTGGGTATTAGAGAAAAGAAAGGTCACAATTCAGTTCTCAGTTTTCCCTTTGACTATATATATTTATATTTGACTATATATTATATGATATATTAAATATTATATTTAATATTTATATTAAACTGCAGGAGGTCCCATGTTGCTAGGAAGGTTCATTCCTAGGGTTATCTGTTCCATTTACCTGGTGAGGTCCCATGGAGCTAGGAAACATATTTCTAGAATTGTCCATTTGGTGACAATAATTTTTTTTTTTTGAGTTGGAGTCTCATTCTGTCGCCCAGACTGGAGTGCAGTGGCTGCTCCTGGCCACCACAGCCTCAACCTGCTGGGTTCCAGTGATCCTTCTGCCTCAGCCTTCCAAGTAGCTGGAACTACAGGCGCGCACTACCACGCCCGGCTGATTTTTTGATTTATTGTAGAGATGAGGTCTTGCCAAGTTGCCCAGGCAGGTCTCAAACCCGCGAGCTCAGGCAATCCACTCACCTCGGCCTCCCAAAGTGCTGGGATTACAGGCTGAGCCACCGAGTCCAGCCGGTGACAATAATTTTTATGTCAGTGATGTTGCATTATGGGGAAAGGTCATGGTTTGACCCGATTTTATAGCCAATTGTTTAAAGGCAAGAGAGAGTCAGGCTTAAAGGTTAGTTTGAAAAACCATCCTCGATTAGGATTCATATTGCAAGTTGTCATGATCCAGGATGGGTTTTTTTTTCCTTTTTCTGTATTTGGCATAGCATTTACAAGAGACATATAAAGATAGCATAGTGATGGTGTAAAAATGAGAGTTATTTAGAGCTCATGTGGACTGGCCTGGTCCAGTGTTCCTGGAGGATGTTTCTCTTAGTTGTTGTTTTGGAAACCAGCCAGATTCCAGGTGCTTTTTGTTTTTTAATTACAGGCAGGTGTCAGCTGCCTAAGACAAAGTCCAGGAATGGTCAGAAATGTGGTCAGTTAAAAGAACCCAACAAGGTCCTATAGTTGATTACAGTTTGAAAACAATTATTATAAATGATGACAGTATTGAGACAGTCATCATTAAAAGTGCAACTGACAAGAAAACCTGGTTATTCTGTAACATAGATCAACATCTTTTAATAAACATATTGTAACTTTTATAACTCTAGTCTAGAAAACTGACCTATGCTTTAAGGAAATCCTATTATTCTGACACAGGAGCTTAGACCAGTGTGTTGTTGACATTAATGCTTAATTTGTAGACAACTCTGAATTAATTTCATCTCTCAGAAATTAGCCCTTACAATCTCACACACCCTCCTCCTCTTCCGTGGTAGTCCCTGGGTGTAGAGAGATTGAATAACTTTAATTTTGGCTCTATGCCTTTTAAAAGCAGTTCATTATTATTGTCATCTTTTTCTGGGCCTGAAGATGAGGCCTTGACTGGTGGCATTTAGCAAGAGTCACTTTTTTTCAGTCCGAGAAGTCAAAACTCTATAACTTGACAAGAATTAGTTAATAGAAAATTTACTAGCTATGTAACAGGTTCAGAACATTTTTACTGAAATAAAATTACCGATCACTTGTAAAAATAACAGTTATTTATTTTACCTAGGCAATAACCTTTAAAAGCAATACCAAAAGGTACATGGATATAAAACTTTAATCCTCTTACAACTTAGTTTTTTTCATCAATTAAAAACCTTTCAAGATAAAATATTTTAGCATCAGGCTATAACAGCAGTTAGAACTGGAAGAAAAAGTCATAACCAAGTTAATTATATACAAAATTTTTTTTCATAAACTTCCCTTTATGAAGTTTATCATGACTTACACCGATCGTTTTGTGATATGCCTGGACTTTTCTGTTTTGCCCTATACTTCCCTCTTTCGTAAATAGCCAGTTATTTTACATTAGGACAAAATTTTATTATATAAAAAATTTATATACAAAATACAAATTTTTTTCTTTTCTTTATAACTTTTTTTTTTTTACCAAAAATTCACCTTTATATATGTAACTTTCTTCGTATGTCAAGTTCGTAATTACTGGTTTGTTTTTATTTTCTTTTGTAAATAACTTTTCAATAATTTCCACTTTACCAAAAAAACCCCTTACATTTTAGTGAAAACCTAGGAAGCAAGAAATTTTGAACTGTTAGATATTAGCATTGTATAGATGAGACCTTTTACATAATTTTAGAAACATGTTTTTCCATGTTATAATTCTTTTTAAATTGAAAGTGACCCAGACATTGAATGAGTTTCCAAAATTTAAGATTTTAAATCATATAAAAAGCTAACCTGTAAGAAGTACCATGTTCACATTATTTAATTAATTTTTTTAACAGTTTGTGTATACTTGCAAATACTGAGATCTTGGAAAAAGTTAGTTATTACGTAAGTTATTTCCAGGTTAATTATTTTCAAAGCCTGTGAATATCAGGGGTCACCTATGTAAACAACTTAAAGTTAAATACATGGGCATTTACTAATGACTCAGAAGATTCAGTCATCTATATTGAACCAACAATTTTAAATCAGTTTTTCTTGTTTTGAAAATATCATATAAATAAAGAGTATTCTGGTCTTGACTAGGTTTACAGTCTTGTAACCTCATGCTAAACACTGATATTTTAAAATATCTAGCACAGGCTGTGCACGGTGGCTCAAGCCTGTAATCTCAACACTTTGGGAGGCCGAGGTCAGAGGATTGACTGAGCTCAGGGGTTCTAGATCAACCTGGGCAACTTGGTGAGAACTCATCTCTACCATAAATAAATTAAAAAAATAATAAGCCGGGTGTGGTGGTGTGTACCTGTAGTTCCAGCTAATTGGAAGACTGAGGTGGAAGGATCACCTGAACCCAGCATGCCACTGTACTCCAGCCTGGGCAACAGAGTGAGACTCTGACTCATAAATAAATAAATAAATACATAAAAACAAAAATAAAATAACTAGCACAAGCAAATATAAAACTTATTTAATGAGTTGTCCCGGATAAAATGTATGC
>NW_007132826.1:0-825 GCF_000164805.1 Carlito syrichta | reverse complement strand
TTTGGGAGGCCGAGGTCAGAGGATTGACTGAGCTCAGGGGTTCTAGATCAACCTGGGCAACTTGGTGAGAACTCATCTCTACAATAAATAAATAAAAAAATAATAAGCCGGGTGTGGTGGTGTGTACCTGTAGTTCCAGCTAATTGGAAGACTGAGGTGGAAGGATTGCCTGAACCCAGCATGCCACTGTACTCCAGCCTGGGCAACAGAGTGAGACTCTGACTCATAAATAAATAAATAAATACATAAAAACAAAAATAAAATAACTAGCACAAGCAAATATAAAACTTATTTAATGAGTTGTCCCGGATAAAATGTATGCTAACAATTCCAAAGACACTTTTACTTTATCAATAATTTTAAAGCTATTTTCATTTACCAAAGATTGTTAAAGTTATGTGAACTTGGAAAGCCTTTAGATCTATTTATTTAATTTATGAGTGTTCATTTACTTATAAACCCATTTGGCAGCATGCTAGACATAACATACAACATATATATAAACACATTTAAACTTACATACATACACATAAACAAAGATTTAATAGCTTTTTCTTTTGAATTTTGACAAGAAACACCAATCAACTCACCATTTTACAAAAGATACTTGAATCCACAGTATATCTTTGGCAAAATTGGAACCTGTTTGCATGACTAAACTTTGCATGTCCCTACATTCAATCCAGTAAAAACTGTGGCTCCAAATAGAGATAAAGCAGTTTCTATGGCAGTTTAATTTTAAAAACTTTTAACTTTTTTTTTCAGTTTCAAAATGAGTCTTCAATGTTTATATTTTTAGATACATTTGATTGAATTATATAACAA